>NW_027496633.1:0-204956 GCF_021521415.1 Bidens hawaiensis
AATGACCGCACTCAAGTGTAATAACAGTTCTTTTTTTTTTCGGCCAAAGTTCATTTAACCCGTGAGATATAAAACGCACACCTAAATCGCCCGTCAATAAATAAACAAGAAACAATCCTAGGTAACATTAAAAACGGCTACATGCTCACAAAACTGGCCATTTTCTAAAAAATAATAAAAAGGTTTTTTTACGAAGGTAATGAGCAGTTTGTTTGGTAGGGTTAAAACCAGTCATCATGGGTTGGTCCAAACCAAACTTATTAAAAAGTTTTAAACTTTTTAATAATTGTATGTATATTAATTAATAACTAAGTGTTGAACGCTACTACAGATTGCTTTTACTTCAAGTCTTCACTGTTTGCTACATAGATTTTTTAATTTTCTATGTATTTTTTGCCAATATTACAAACTTGCAATAGTGGAGTGTCCTTGATGGGCCTGTTTGGTAACAATGAAGATGTGTTTTGGAGGTTTCAAGGATGGAGAGACCATTAAATGATATTAAAGTGTATACAACTGCCCCGGTGGCAATATTTCTAGAGTTCATAGCAACCAGCGAGGTAATCTCTTTATATAAGCTGCAAAGGCATGGTAATGACACATGGCAATAGACATAAAAGAAGTGTGGGATGAGTGTTACGGCGGTGACATTGACGTGGTTAAAACATATAGCAGTTTTTAAATACGCAGTAGATTATAAAACACAATCTCGACATCTAATTTAAGTTTTGGTGAAGTACCTATTTCACAATTAATACAGATGCTTTATTTTATCCTTATTTGTTTTTTTGTTTGTTTTGCAGGTTACTCCATCATAACAGCTATTGAATGGAAACGAAAATAGAAGAGATATTCTCTTCGTCTATCGACCGCATGTAAATACAAAAACACCCCCGCCCGCTGCAACGCGCGGGTAAAATACCTAGTTTCCAATTATAAATAAAACGTAAATGAAAGATGAAGGCTTAAAAACGCATGAATCTCCATGCCTATTCCAACAAAAATAATCGAACAAAAAAGTCAAAATTGAGATGGGGAGTTGAAGCATCCATGGATTTTCATAAACCAACCATTCGTTCCAATTATATAAATAAAATTAATGAAATAAGAAGATATCATGAGGAAAAACCGAGTTTAGCCATGAATCACAGTGAATTTTATTATAAACAAGGAATGTAACCATAAGTGGTGACGTTGATGCCAAGAGGTTAGTAGATTCGTATAATGTTTTGTGTGGTATCCTTTGGCATAATAGGATTCACTACCCTCATTGAATCATTCAGGAAAGCAATTGGATCTTATGGCTGATTAGTATTTGTATGCATTGCATTTTCTTAGGCTCGCAAGCGTTGTGTCAAAGGTTTGAATCGCTGGTGTGTCCCCATTTCAGTTACTACATAACGTGTCACACTGATCATCCTCAAAGAGGGGAGTAAAATTCATTAAAAGAATATGGAAACTTATAAGTTTCCCAAAAAAAAATATCCACTATGGTTCGAGAAAATAGTTTTAAGGAAGAAATTTGAGATAAGGCAAAGCCTTGGAATAGTGTGTGTACAACAATAATAAAATCAAAATAGTTAAATACATGAGCTATAAACAATAAAAAACAAACATTTGTGGCAAACACATAAGCACGTACAGGCCCTAAGCATGTTGTTAGGTCATTACATCTAACAACCTATCATATCGTATTGGGCTCTAATACCAATCTGTCACACCCTAACATATGACAATATGCCATAGCAGGTATGATTGCTCAATAGCTCACAAAACACTATTAAATAATAATGACAATATCTAGTTAGGGGGTGTTTGGGATTCCTTATTTTCATTACCTTATAACTTATAAACTTTTTAAAAAGTTAATAAGGGGTATAAGGTGTTTGGTAAACAATAAGGCCTTATGGATTTTAACTTTTGGACAAGGCAAAATAAAGGGGTTTTGAAAAGTTAGGTATATGTATCTTATTAACTTAATGTGTTTAAATTACTTATTACACCCTCTAACTCTCCAAACCTATTACACTCATTTTAAAAAAGAGTGGCAATTTTAGTCATTTTGGTCTCCCCTAACACGTAAGTTAATCCAAACATTATTTTGAAAACTTCTTTTAAAAAATTCATAAGTTTATAAGTTCTTTTAGAAAAAAGTCATTTTTAACTTAAATAAGCAATCCCGAACACACCCACACATTTATTCAATACAATCAGAAAATTCATAGAAAAAAAATATAAATAAACACACAACCTGTAAAATGAGAAAAATAAATATATTTGTCAACACACACTTGTTGAGTGAGCAAAACACAAAATTTGATATATATTAGTATTTAAAAAACAATTCTTATACAAATGCAGTATTAACAACTATTAATTAAGCAAATAAGTATTTTCACCATGACACTAGTTCGGCCATGTTTACTTGGACGGAGTATGGTCATACTATTGAGGATGAGGATGAGGTCACCAATAAAAAATATTAAATAAACACCTTGACAATTAAGCATGTAACAATTAATTTTGCAATACACATATACCTATTCTTGTAAAGTAAAATAATTGTAGACACGTGTCGGTTTGTGGTTAATCCTCACAATTTGTTTAAATATATGCTTAAATGTTGATCCATTTTTTAAAAACAAATTCATTTATCTATTGATTTTTTTTGTACATTGTCGTGTAAATTTATAAATTATAAATATACGTTTTAAATCCATCTATTTATTTTTTTGATTAATTTAGTAAACTATACATATATGTGTTAAACTGTAAGAATAGTATATACCAATCGCTTTGAAATATAATAAAGTTTATCATATTTAGTTTCTTGGGTTTTTTTAATCAAGAATTGCTTCGGGTTTTTTGTGGAACTTAAATTTGTTTTTACGTGTTAAAAGTCAGTAAATAGATCGTTTGGTATAAACTGGCTCAAATTTGTTACGGGTAAAAAAAAGGGTAATCTGAATATTTTTAAAATTTTGAAAAATAAAATAGATTTATGGTCAAACTTGTTGCGGGTTTAAAGTTTTGACTTGAATGAAAGTTAGAATTTTAAATGTGATTGGATTTCAAATTTATTTTTTAAAAACATTTTTGAAAATAGTCAAAAGATTCGGGATTTTACATATCGAGTATTTTTCTCATTACTATTAAATTTAAGAAAAAAATGATAAACATTTCCAACATGCCACCTCCAGGCTTATCAATGCTTTTAATTTTTATCAGATTAGAAACATTTGTGTCAAAATTACTTTTTCTTGAATAGGGATCAAAAATGTTGTATGTGAAGCATGTCGTACAAAATTATGCTGTAAGGCCCCGGTCCCGGTGCCCTACTTTGGCGTTGAATTTACTCATAAACACAGTTCTAAATATCATAGTGAATTAAAACTTTCACGGAATAAAAATAAAAGTCAACCATTCATTACAAACATCTATAACTTGTCCATTTAAAACATAACATAAAACGTAGTATCAAACATCATGACAAATCTTCAGATGTCAGCCTCTTCAATCCTGTCATGTGCCCCCCCCCCCTCAAGCCGGCTGTCTTAGTCTATTTACCTGCATGCATAATAAAAGTCAGGTACGCTGAGTGAGTTCTAGTTAATCAGGCAACGTACAATACATTCACATACTCACATATATACGTATCCGAAGATACATATTACATACTTAGCCTGTTACCTTGCTTTCATTGGTACATACATACTTTCTTTCTTTCTTTCATACTTTCATTCTTTTAGCCCGTACCTTCGCAGATATTATTAGGGTCTGTAACCCTGTAACCTTTGCAGATATTATTAGGGTCTGCAACCCTGTAACCTTCGTAGATATTATTAGGGTCTGCAACCCTGTAACCTTCGTAGATATTATTAGGGTCTGCAACCCTTTAAGCATACGACCATACAACCATACATTATATTCATTATAATTTAATTTATTACTTTCATACTTAAACTTAACCTTTTCTATAAGTTTCATATATTAATCTTACATCATTCATAAATGTTCATATATCATACATACGTCATTCATATACATTCAGAAGGCATACACTTACCACTTAAGGTAAGTGTATTAACTAATCACATCGAGTATGCACACAGCCCCGAAAATTAACAAGAAAATGGGGCTAGAAACTCACCTGAACTCGGTTCCTCTCAGAGTTAATGGTAACTCCTTTCTTTAATTGGACACGGCTAACTGTATAACGATTACACGTATTAATCAGTTGTCACTATCCTTATCGTATTTCTAGTTTAATATAATCACCAATGAATGGGGGTCCGAGGGAAGCGCCCCTGAAAGCGGGGTTCTAAGGGCGGCAGCCCCTAGCGGGGTCCAAGGGGCAGAGCCCCTGGCTGGGGTTATTCTATTAACACAAATTTCATTAACTACCTTAACACAAATTTCATTAAAATTCTTAAATGATTATTCTATTCGCTATCCCATTCGTTATAACAAATGGTCTCTGCTTAAGCCTCATTCGTTATCCCATTTGTTATGACGAATGGTTGATCTGGGACGAATGCATGAGTAACGAATAAATTAGGCCATTCGTGATTTCTTTAAGACGAAAGAAAGGCTCATTCGTTATAGGAGCACACGAATGTATCTATAGCGAATGGGTAAGATTCGTAGTCTCTTGATGACGAATGGACAGATAACGAATCGGTAAGATCATTCGTGAATTCTCATAGACGAATGAGGGGGCTCATTCGTCATGCGAGCGCACGAATGGATCTTATTCGTTATGACTGCTTAACGAATGATCAGTCATTCGCTATGCATAACGAATGAATGTCTGTTCTTACCAAATCTTTGACTATGATTGTCAAATTCAAAATCGTCAAGAAAAAGAACAGTCAACGTACCCCAAATCTGCAATTAACCCTCAATTCACGACGAAACAACACAAATTTGGTATCAATCTGCTTGTATTCACCTCGCCTACAAACCCCAATTGTCCAAGCATCTAAACATCGCGTTTTAAGTGGTTCGTTTGATCGATTTAGGTTACGGCTCCTTATACCAACAATTAACCCATCACACATTAACGAATTTTAACTGTAACCATCACGTTTGATTAGTCTTTATCATTTTTATGTAGATCTAGTAATACCAAAACGAGCCGACAAGTGTTTCGTTATAAACGAGTCGATCTATAAACAAGATCTAGTCTTGATGCTGGTTTGGTTCGTCACAACGCTCTAACACTAACAAGCTCAGGTTTTTACCTTCGGATCTTGGCTCGGGATATAGGAGGGTGTTTGTGTGTGTTTTTTGAAGTTGTAGCTATGGTGTAGAGATGGATGAACATGGAAAGGATTAGGGTTTAAGGGTATTTATACTCCCATAACCCATGGAGCTAAGACCCATTCCATGTCTTATTCCATCTTTTAGGTAGCGTTTGGTTTTGGGTAATCACAAGGGGAATGTAATGATTCATTGCTTGGGAATGAAAAAAGTGGTGTTTGGTTGCTTAATGTAATGGAATCATCCATTACACATGGAATCTCATTCCATCAAAACCATTCCTTCCCACCCCCCTTTCTTTTTTTTCATTCCATTCATCATTCACCCTACTTTCTTAACAACACCACCACCTAACAACAGAAAACAACCACCACCACCACCGCCATCGCCACTGTCGTCGTCTCCACCACCACCTTCGCCACCATCGCTGCCACCGCCACCACCACCACCTTACCACCAGTGCTACCACTGCCGCCGCCACCATTGTCACCATAACCACCACAACCATTATCATCGTAACGAGCACCACCATTGTCACCGCCGCCGCCTGACCATCACCGCCACCACCACTGTCATTGCCTGACCACCACCACCTAAGCTCCACCACCGTCGCCACCACCCTACCATCGCCATCACTACCAATTCCACAATCGGTTGACGACCGTCATCCCTCCCACCACAACCACCGCCCTTTCCGCCTGACATTCAATACCATCACCGTCGCCACCACCACCATTTTCGTCGCCAGAGTTACCACCACCTCCGTCGCCATTGTGTTTTTGTTTTGGTAAAAATATTTACTTTGAGATTAAAGTGTTTTTATTATTTATATTTCATTCCTATAATTTTTTTAGATACCAAACAACATTAACTAATAATTCATTCCATTCTCATAGGTTAACCAAACAAGACAAATGAATGGTAATGATCCATTTCATTCCATTGTTCATTCCATTCCTTCTCCCATTCCATTCCCCCTTCATTCCATTACCTCCAACCAAATATACCCTTTAAAGTCCAAACCCACCCTCTAATAGTTTATTCACCCAATACTGATAGATGACATATTATTGAATAAATATAATTTCCTTTATTAACATTACCGAAAGTAGGATGTTACATATACTCAAGTAAAACAAAACATTCACAAAATTGAGCGAGTTAGCTTGTCATTTTTTATTCAATTGCCAAAGTCGAGAAGCCCATCAAACTTATCAAAATATTTTTTTATGGTGTAATTCAAAACTTTTATTATATAAGAAGTATTCTCCGAAATTGGTTCATAACCAAATTTCTTTAAATTATACATATATGACATTAAGAATAAATTTTCAATAGACGAAGTGTTCGTGGTATGTTTTTGCAGGTGCATTATTTATTTTTTATTAAGTTCATTTTTTTTTTTTGGAAAAAATCATTTTGTGATATGAATCAAATCAATTTATGTATAATGATACAAGCATAGATGTAATACATTTCTCTATATACATTATGTATTGCTTTATTTGTAACTTAATTATTTAGACCATCTTGTGTGTTACACGAGCTCTAAAACTAGTAAAAACATAATATAAAATTATGGTTGAGGAAATCATTTATCATAAATCATGAGGTTGTGGTACGCATGTAACCTCCAAAATAAAAGTAAAAGAAGGTGTGAATTACTCACCTTTAATAGTAGTCGAGAAAAGATAATAAATAGGGAAAACTTAACTTAAGAGAGTTGACAACACCGAACTTGACCAAAAAACTTCCTAAAAACAAACAATACTTGAATGAATAAAATGGGATAAATAAATGGAAATTAGAATAAACATGAAGAAATTTCGGTTTGTAATACCTCATCTTTAAATGAAATATACCCGGGTGTAATGTAGAGATCACTCATAAGCTCGCAAGACTGTTAATGGTGTCAATATTTTTATTTCATTTCATTAATTCGCAAGTACACAAAATTGTTCGAAAATGAGACAAATAATATTACATAGAAATAAAACATTTATTCTTAATTTAATAAAATCTAAGGTCGATTTAGTTTTCTTATCATTTGCACTTCATCGTATCAATCCGTAGCATGTTTAAAATAATACATTTTTTCAACGTAATATGTTGGTGAGCTTGCATAATTTTACATTTATATATATATATATATATATATATATATATATTATATATATAAAAGCTCGATTTGACAATGTCATGTAATAATATTCTGACATAAAGTGAATGATAAAAAAATAATGTCATCCTCTCGTTCATTTGGCCGAAGCCATAGTAATAGGGAAAATGAGAACTACCGAGCTTAACAACCGAAGTTGAAGCGTTATGCGGCGCAAGTACGTCCCGTCGGAGCCCCTCGCCATGTGTATGTGTTTGCGTATCATCCACCGTAAAAACAGTAAACACGTCGCACATAATTTACGTATATATCATAAACAAGATGCGAGAATAATATTAACACGAACGATAAATATGAATCGGTTTGTAAACAAATGCATACCTAACGAGATAAAGTTCTGACATGCTATACCCCAAAAGTATTGTAAAACGTTAAAAAAGAGGTTATGAAAAACTCACCTTGAAAGCGAGGATAAACGATGAACCATTTTGAATGAACGGTTAGGTGATTCTAAAATAAATCTTCCTAATAATATATAAAAACTAAAATAAATTACTAACGTAACGAAACTAAAACAACTTTGGGGATTTAGTTTTCATGTGTCAAATTTGGGGATTCGGTTAAATAAACGATAATTGTTCGACAAATAACGATAATAGTTTAATTAATGACAACGACGAAAGAACAAGTAACATAATATTTTAATAACTTGGTTTCCTTACATATAATAATAATAATAACAATATTAATAATAATGATAATAATACTAACTATGTTCGTCGTTGGTTCGGTTTTAAACAAAAGCACTAAGAATGTTATATAATATCTACTAAAAATAAAATATCGTTAACAAATTACGGTTTTATATTTTCTTTATATAAAATGGTTTAAAAGAACGTAATTGCGTAACATAAACATCTATTAAATATAAACCGAATGAGTATAACGTCAAATAACAAAAAACATTTTAGTCCAGCGGTATGATCGGCCATGGGTTTAACCACAAAATAACTGAAAATAGAATTGAAAAGTAAAATAGGCATGCTGGGATTCAAACTCGTGTACCCAACAAAACACAACCACTTGTACTATACTAGTAACCTATTTATAATTGGTTTATATTATTTTTAACAAATAAACAGAAAAACCCCCAAATTTAACATGAACCCTAGAATATTAATTCTCTAAATTGAGTGTGATTAACCCGTTGTCAGTTAAAATTGATAGGTTGTTAATGATGATGACATGAAATCATACTAAAAACACAAATCAGTTACCCGGAAAGAAGACGAATTGAAAGGATTTGAGGTTGGTTCGTTCCAAGCTAAGGCCAAAATTAAAAACAATTGCAGAGAGTGTTTTTTAGTAAAATTGACGGTGTCAAATGATTAGCGCATGGCCAGAGAACGTTTTAGAAATCTCAATTTGTAGAAATAGTTTACACAGCGGGTCAATTTGATGAAATAAAGTTCGCTTGTGCGTTTTTGTGTTTATGACCAATTTTGTGTTCTTTAAAGGTAATCAAATCCTTGTTTATGATCGATAAAATGTTGGGAAAATGATTATGCCATTGAATTGTAACACCAAACGGGTTAAAAACTTGATTAATTGGATAATTAAAGAGGTTATAATGGATGATAATGGTGGTTTTGTTTGCTCCATCGATACACAGTGGGAAACAAAACATGAACTAACAAAATAAATAAAGGACTAACCCAACAAACCGTGACTATTATTTCATGCTTACAAATCACAAATGAGACAGACGTACAAAATTATGAGTTAAATAAACGATCAAAATTTTATTAACTTTAACGGGTTGGGTTAAAAATATGACAAAATAGACGAATGTCACAGTATTCCCAACTTTTAGGAAACTTTTCCCCGAAATTATGAATTAACATCCGTAGCAAAAAAATAATGTGGAGACTCGACCTTCATTTGGTCTTCACGCTCCCAAGTGAATTCAGCACCACGACGAGATTCCCAACGAATTTTGACCTAGGAATTCGGCTACACTTGGTTTCCTTATCCGTTCGATCCATTTTTTCAACCGGTCTCTCAACGAAGTGCATTATTTTAAAGATACGTGCTTCGTCGAGAGGGATATGTAGGTTTTCGTTGGCTAAACACTTTCACAGATTTAAGACGTGAAACACGGGATGGATGCCTTGAAGCTCTTGCGGAAGCTCGAGTCGATAGGCTACATCTTCGGTTCTTTAGAGGATTTTAAACGGACCAACAAAACGGGGTGATAGCTTACCCTTCATACCCAAACAGACTACTCCTTTTCAAGGTGAAACCATGAGAAGGAAAAGGCCACCGACTTCGAATTCCAAGATCGTCGTCTCTTATCAGCGTAAGACTTTTGGCTACTTCGCGAAACGAGCAAATTATTACGAATTTGTGCAATTTTGTCAGTGGTATCCTGTACCATTTCGGGTCCGATGAGTTGGGCTTCATCGATCTCGTTCCAACAAATAGGCCAACGACATTTACGGACATAGAGTGCTTTATATGGAGCCATTTTAATGCACGAATGAAAACTGTTTGTACAAAACCTCAACCAATTGGAGATGAGTATCCCAATTACCACGAATTCAAGCACACAAGTTCTTAGCATATTCTCAAGGGTTTGAATGAATGGTTCAGACTAGTTATCCCTTTAAGGATGATAAGTGATGATAAGATCTAGACGGGTTCCCAAAGCGATTTGAAGGCATTTCCAAAAACGTTACACAAAACGACCATCATGGCCAGAGATAATACTCAAAGGTATACCATGGTGAAAAAAAATTTCATTGACATAGATTTGCACCAACTGTTCAGTCAGAAGCTTTCCCCGAATGGGAAAGACATGAGTTGATTTGGTTAATCAGTCGACGATTAGCCAAATACTATCATGCTGCATTTTAGTGGTTGGAAGTTTTGTAGCGAAGTCCATTTTAATGTTCTCCCACTTCCAAACTAGAATGACGTCACACCCTCAAAATCCACTAACTGAGTTTTACCGTCATAGGGTGTGAACTTACAGGATCGGAATCATTAGTTATATCAAACACCATATTTAAAGCTTTCAAAAACAATCAAGACAAACAAGTCTTAAGTAAAAATGCGGAAGCGTAAATTGTAAAGAAAATAGTTGCGCCACACATGACGACTTAAAACACAATTTCCATGATAAAAATTAAAAGAAGTTTAAAAAAATGGTGTTCAGAGAATGCATGTCCTATACCGCTCGCCCGCCTCGGCTACCTGAGATAAACATACTAAAAGTGTCATGGTTGGTGAGTTCACAGTTTTACAAAAATTAAGCGTTGCGTTTTAGCGTTACCAAATAGTGTTAAGTCAATTATATATCAATAGGTAGCTAACCTATCAAGCATGTATTACTAAGTGTTCGACACCGAAGCTGACTGTTTATACGTTTGCCTTGCCACCATGTCAACCACGACCATGGTAATGTGTTAGCCAAAATTACACCCACTCGACCTACAATCGAGTTTAGAGTTGGGCGGGGTTTGTCAAACCCATTAGTACTACTCAAAGGTGACTCGCTATTATCCAAATATTAACCGGTTCGATGTTCAGAAGGACTTAGTTGGTTTGTTGCCACTTAGTCTTTCAAGTGATATACAATGAGTAGAAAAATCTAAATCGTTGGAGTATGTTATCTCCCCTTAATAAAAGCGTTAAAAGAGTAAAATGGGTCGTGAAACTCACTGTTTGCGAAGTTAACAAAAAGATCCGATAAAAGCGTGCATCACAGAAATCCTCACTAGTGCTCTAAAAACAAGAATGAGATTTCTAAGTGTTTGAACTACGAGTGAGTCTCTAGACTCGACACATAAAATTTATGCATGAGATGCGTTTGTGTTACTTTGTGAAGCAAGTGCGACTCGACAAACACGTTGGTGATTAGTTACATGTGTGAACAAGTATTAAGTGTTAAGTGTTACCATTGTACATTACTAGTAAACTATCTCCCACAAGGGAAAATAAGTCAAACACATAGCAAACATCAATCAACTATTCACTTTTCATGTTAACTCAAATAATTCAGCAGCTAATTTATCGAGACAGATTTTAAACCGACAAAATTACTCTATTTAATAGATCATAACAAGTCAATAAAATCACCAAAATCATCACAGAAGCACACGTGAGTCAGGTTTCTAAAAATATTTTTATTATATTTTTATCACATACGGTTTCTCAAAATGGTCAAAACAACACAGTAAACACACAGCAGTCATTATCATGCGCAACAGAACGTTAGTTGTTATTCCCGTTACATGGAAAATCCAATTAATGCAAGGCCAATTGTGTCAGATTCCTAAATTAAATTATTAACTTCGAGAAGTGGAATCAACTCAATTGGTCTTGTCGTTTATGAGATACACTAATTACAAAACAGCCTACAAGCAGGCTTCCCGAATCAGATTTGCACAACAGATTTGTAAATTCATAAAAACTAACTTTAACACGTCCAAAATTTACAAACTCAGACTCTTTTGAAACTAGACTCGACCTAATACATCATAGAGTCAATAATCACTTCCTAACACAACATTAACATCGAGTTACAGTCATTTAAACATGCAATTAAGAATCTGTCCAGCATCAGTTTTCATCAAAAACTCAACAAACTATTAACCTATGAACTAAAAATCATGCATACAACCCTAGCATATCAATAATCAACATGTTTAACAATTAGGGTTTATGATTATCATGTTTAATCATGCAAACAAGTTAATAGAATAGGTTAGAGAGTGTGTTTGATTACCTAGTTAGTACTTTGGACCTTCAAGCAACTTGTAATTAATCTTGTATGTGTGTGTGTGCAAAATCGGTCAAGAGAAGGGGGGAGGGGGGATGCCGTCGATCAAGAGGAGGGAGAGAGGGAGAGGAAGTTAGGGTTTATGATAATAATATGTATATATATTATTTCCTATAATACATGTTACACTTTGCACCTTCCACTCTAAATTAATTTAATTCTAGCACAACTAGTTTATTTTCATGAATTAATGTTATACATGTAAGCACCAAGTAACACATAAACGTATCAAATAATTATCAATTATTTATGATATTTATTATTTGTTCACCAATGGTTTGAGTTGACTCGTGTGTTTCGGTGAAATTCCGAAAAACTACTCGTGTAATGATTGTCATGTGTCAGTTAAACCATAATTTAAATGTAATGAGACATGCGTTACAGTTCGTGTGATATTGAGTTTTGAATTAACGGATTTTGGATTAACGGAGTTAACCTGAAATTGACAAGTGTCACAAATGAAAGGTTGCACGAGAAAACTAGAAGATTTTTGATGCTCGACTTTTTCCTTAACACAAGTTAGACATTTTTCTGACATAGATGGCAATATCTTTCTTCATGTCAAACCACCATAATGTAGTTCAAAGATCGAAATACATCTGATCCGCGCTAGGGTGGATATAATATCATGACGCGTGTGCTTCGTCCACTATAATTGTGCAAAGGTTGTCACGATCTGGCACCCATAAACGATTAAGGAAATAGATAAACCCATCACGCTTGGTTTCGAGTAGGAGTTCAGCACCACACGACATATCTACGTACATATTGCCTTCGATGACGAAGATGTATTGAGCCTCAAAGATACGAAGCTGGAGATCGATTTGAATTACAATGCTTTGGAGAAGAATTGTTTTTAACATGGGTTTTGATGGCTAAGGGCGTCACCCACTACGTTTGCTTTACCAGGATGGTAAAGTATTTCGCAATCGTAGTCTCTAAGGAGTTCGCCCATCGTCGTTGCCTCATGTTTAGATAGTTTTGGTCAAAAATATGTTGAAGACTTTTGTGATAGGTGAATATCACACATTTCGTGTGCTACAAATAGTGTCTCCAAATTTTCAATGCAAATACAACAGCACCAAGCTCGAGGTCGTGTGTCATATAATTCTTTTCATGAACCATATGTTTGTCATGATGCGTTGGCGATTACCTTGCCTCATTGCATGAGAACGCAACCGAGACCTTGATTTTGGGCATCACAATAGACAACAAAATCCTCGTTTCCTTTGAGAAGGTCTAGGATAGGAGCATCGCAAAACATACGCTTTAAGGTGTAAAATGATTCTTCTTCCTTGGTTCGGTTTACCCGTATAGGTTTACCCATATGAGTTAAGGGGGTGAGAGGCAAAGCAATCTTAGAAGTGTTTAGAATAAAACGACGGTAATAGCTAGCAAGAACAAAAAAAGGATCAAACTTCAATGGGTGACGTCGAGGTTTTCCAGTTTTTAACAACTTCAATCTTAACAGGGTCGACATGAATGCCCTTTTCGTTAACAATGTGACCAAGGAATTGTACATCGTCTAAACAAAATTCACACTTGCATAACTTAGCGAAAAGTTGTTCTTTCCTCAACAGATCAAGGATATCATGCAAATTTTTCTCATGCTCAACTATGGATTTCGAGTAGATGAGGATGTCGTCAATGAATACGATCACGAATTTGTCCATATAAGGCTTGCATACGCGATACATTAGATCCATGAAAAACGCCGGTGCAGTAGTCAAGCCGAAAAGCATAACCATAAATTTCTAATGACCGTAACGAGTTTAAAGAAGCGGCTTTAGGTATAGCATTCTCAAGATGCGCCCTTGAGTTGATCAAAAAGGTTGTCAATCATAGGAAAAGGGTATCGGTTCTTAACCGTGAGTTTTTTGAGTCCACGATAGTCAATGCACATCCGAATGGAACTGTCCTTGTTTTAAATGAAAAGAACATATGGGCCCCAAGGTGATGAGCTGGGACGAATGAAACCCTTGTTGAAATGTTCTTGGAGTTGACTCGCCAATTCTTTCATTTCCGAAGATGCGAGATGATAAGAAGCTTCGTCTAACGAATTCTCACCAAGAACAAGATCGATACAAAACTCCACTTCACAAGTATGAGGTAAACTGGATACGTCATTAGGGAAAATTTCAGGAAAATTGTGAACCACCAGGATGTCCTTTATTACCTTGGTTTCTTGTTTCTTTTCTACGACATCAGAAAGGAAAGCCGGCCACAAGTGGGTGCATTGCCGGCAAGGGATGCCGAGCTGATGGTGTCGTTGGCATATTTGGAAAAAGTAAGTGAGGACCGTGGTAAGGTTTCTTTGGAGGTGGAGCTTGAAGGTTTTGGGGTTGGGCTTGTTGGTATAGAGGTTTAGCTAGGTTTAGTTGGGTTAAAGAGAAATTTGTTTTCACTTTTTGAAATTGTTGTTGTTGTTGCGGTTTGATTCGGGTGCAGCTTCAGACTTAACCTCTTTGGAAGGTGTGGCCTCGGTTTTCTCAACTGTTTTCTTGCCACCTTTGAGAGTTCCTATCTTGATATGACTATTAGACAGGGATGTAGCAAGGGTAATAACATCACAAAAATTTTTGGGGGCACTAATTTGGACTAAGTCTTGAATTTGTCCTGGCAGACCCTAAATATACTTGCCAATCGCTAGAGAAATAGGAGTGACAAGGTGTGTGTCAAGACGGATATTTCGTAACACAGATAACTTCAATCGACCAAAACAATTACGAAATACTAATGTGTGAAAACCCCTTGATAATAGCCGCCAGACTCAGCTGGATGACATAGTAAGTTTACTACTCCCTTCGTCCCATTAAAAGTGTCCACATTTCTTTTTTATTTGTCCCATTTCAAATGTCCACTTTCAAAATTTATTGGCTAATTTCCAAGTTCACCCTTAAACACACACAACTAGAATTAATAAACAATATTGATGGACCCGAGTTTCAAGGGCATTATTGTCATTTGGTAAACAAAAAGAGTAATCATTCAATCTACCTTGAACTTTGTTTTTTTCAACCTATAACACTTCTATTGGGACGGAGGGAGTAAAAGACTGACACACAATCAACTTAAAAGATTTCCATTATATTGATTAGTCATAAACGTACAATGGATAGCTTTTAGGGTTTCATGTGAGAATGTCAGGTGAGGCGCCCTATAAGAGAGAATAATTAGTGTGTTCTCAAAAGGTGTGTAAGAGGTCGTTACCATCAATGTAACCTAGTATTTCCTTTTATTGGCTACTTGACATTCCTTCTAGAAACCCTAATCATTACAAAACATATGCAAAACATATTCAAAGTACAGAAGTGTCAAAACAGGTCATTGAGTAAGATTGATCTTTGTCGAGTAGACCTTGTAATCCTAAGTTTGCTCGAGCAGTTCTTCAAGTAGACTTTACTTAGAATACTTTCCAAATGAAAGTATTCTTCCAAGAAGACTTCAAACATCATGATATAACCAAACTTTGCTCGGAAATATCCCATAAGCAAACTAGTTCTCCTTGATCTATTCAGTCTAGTACTTAGACTTATTCGAGCAAAGTAGTATACTTGGGTACTTGTGACAATCGTCAATTTCAGGTTAACCTCGTTAACTCAACTCCGTCAATTCAAACTTTAAGATCGTTGAATCTTTAACGCATACTTCATTACATTTAAACTAGGGTTTAAATGACGCTTAACACTTACTACATGTGTAGTCTTTCGGGATTTGCACCGAAACGCAAACGAGTTAACGCAAACGATTGACAAATAAACGACAAACGTCAAGACACTAATTATATGATTAATATGTGTCAGGATTATGTGCTATGTGATAATGGTATGGTCATGTTATCTTATTGTTCAAGTATGATGGAATATTCTAGAGAAAAACAACAATTGGAAGTTTAGGGACTAGAATGTAACTTGTTTGCTTATAAATATAACTTAAACTCTAAACCCTAACTATTATTATTATTATTAACCCTACGATCGGCTCTCCCCTTGCTCCCCTATCCACGGCTGCCGTCCACATAGATCACACACACACACATCAATTCAAGTCCTTGATCCAAGAACTAGGTGCTAGGAAGGTATACTTGATCACCTCTTACCTCCTTGTTGTGTAATTTTTATGTTTAATGGGTTATGTGAAAACCCTAAGTCAGCCGATTCTTGCATGTATATGATTGTGATGATTCTTGTTAATTGGATGATAGATTGATAACTAGTTTGATAGTATTGCATGTTAATTGTTGTGTCCTTGATTGAGAGTGTAAATAAAACCCTAAGCTTGCATGTATGTGGGATTGATATGCATGGATAGTAGTTATAGGGTCTAGGGGGTTATATGGATGCATGATAGTTCATAGGTTGTGATTATGTTGAGTTTTGATGTGAACAGATTCTGGACAGAATGTATATACGATGTTTAACTGACTGTAACGAAGTGTAAACGTGGAAATTGATTGAGATTGTGGGTACTGCAGTAAACTAGGTTGAGTCTAGTTTCTATGAAGTATAAATTCGTAATTTTTGGATAAGTGGAAGTATACTTTTATGATTTTACAAAAACGTGATGCAAAGCTGAGCTGTTAGACCTGCTGTTAGGTTATGTTGTAAATGTTATATCTCATGAACCACGAGACCAATTGGGTTGGTTCCACTTCTGGAAGTTGACTCACTGAGTTAGGAACCAAACCCAAGTGGTCTTGCATTTATTGGATTTTTCGTTTAACGGGAATTGCAAATAACATTCTGATGTGCATGAATCTGGCTGATAAAAGTTAGCTGTAATGTTTTGATCATTGTGAACAATCTATATGGAATAAAAATAAGATAAAATATGTTCTGGAAACCTAAGACATGTATGTTTCTGTGGTAATTTTTGGTGAATTAATTGGGACGTTATAATCGGTGAACTAGTACAATCTTTCGAGTATAAATTCTGTCATAACGAAACTAGCTGCTGAGTTGTATAGGAATGCATGAAATATGATAGTTTCTATATAATTGTTGTAATTTTGACCAAAATACCCTTGCGGGGAAATAGTTGCTAGTTGATTGCCATGAATTGACCAAATTACCCTTGCGGGAAATATTGGTTAGTTAGTCTTTGTTTGTTGACCAAATTGCCCTTACGGGAATTATTGCTAGTAAGTAGGTTATTAACACATGACACGGAAGTAATTGCTCACTCATATGTCGTATCACGATTGTACTTGTAGAGTCATACACAATACACAAACGAAACACGAAACATGTTACGTGCATAGGTATTATGTGCCGAGTCTAGAGACTCGTTAAACGTTCCGATACTTAGAAAATCTCCTTGTTGTTTTAGAACGCTAGAGAGTTTTCTACGACGCGCATCACTCGGTGATCTAGATCGGATATTCTTCGCAAACAGTGAGTTCACTTACCCCACTCTTAAACTGCTTTCAAATGTTTTTCCACTTGGGGGAGATAACATACTCCGATAAACATATTTTCTGAGATAAACGCATATGAAAGATTTTGTTATAAATTATATATCACTTGTAAAGGCTAAGCGGCATTTGTAACAACTTGAAGTCCCACACATCGGACCGGTTAATATTTGGAATAGCGAGTCACTTTTGGGTAGTACTACTGGGTTTGACAAACCCCACCCGACGTTATAGCTCAACTGGAGGTTGAGTGGGTGTAAATTTGGGCTAACACATACCATGGTCTGGATGACCTGGTGACGGGCACTTGATAAACAGTCAGCTTCGGTCGCGAACCACTTAGCAATACTTGTTGTATAGATTAGCTACCTATCGATATATAATTTAACATAACACTATCTGGTAATGCAACACTTAAACGTTGTAACATGGTTACACGCTCAAACGTCGTAACGAGGTTACGCAATACTTAAACGTTGTAACGTGGTTACACACTCAAACGCCGTAACGAGGTTACGCAACATTTAAACGTCGTAACGAGGTTACGCAAAACGCTAAACAATTTATCTTATCTTACTTGTGAACTCACCAACCTTGTGTTGACACTTTTAGTATGTTATTCTCAGGTAGCCGAGGCGGGCGCGCGGTTTAGGAGCATGCATTATTGAAAATACTTTTATTCTGCAAATTTAAACTTAAACAGTTACTTTTGGTTTTTAAGTCGTCCTGCGTGACGCAACTTTTGAATTAAGGTTTTACGCTTCCGCATTTACTTTCATTTAAACGTTTTTCTCTGGTTTGGTTATAACTAATGATTCCGATCCTGCCAGTTCACACCCTCTGACGGTAAAACTCCGTTAGTGGATTTTGAGGGTGTGACAGATTGGTATCAGAGCCATTGGTTATAGCGAACTAGAAGCCGCATGCATACTAGACTATAACCGCGACGACCCATTAGTTATAATAATACGCACTGCATAGGTTTGTGTAGTCTTGAAATCTTATCTCTTTACCTCTTTCGCTCATACGCGCGCGCATACACGGCTTACCTGTAGGAATGTCGACGCCACCCTCATCATCATCCGATTCGATGACGCATGCTCACGGGAAGGAACCGCAGTTACCTACTGCCTCGCCACCCCGTGTAGTCCCGGAACTCGAAGCTCCCGCACCAAAGAGGTACCGCCCATCCGGAGGCCTGTATGATAACGACGTTAGCTGGGAATGGTATCCCAACATGATCAGACGTATGGTCTACCGTGAACAAGTTCCCCCATTGCCTCACC
Organism: Bidens hawaiensis; assembly: GCF_021521415.1. Lineage (NCBI taxonomy): Eukaryota > Viridiplantae > Streptophyta > Magnoliopsida > Asterales > Asteraceae > Bidens > Bidens hawaiensis. Next base: position 18,924 of record NW_027496633.1, read on the forward strand.
CGAACCACCCTGGTTACCCTAACACTTTACCACCCATAACCGAACCTGTGGAACGAGTCCTCGCAGCTGTCGTTTCTTGTTTGGAGCGTGATGTGGGTTACATGCGCTACACTAGAGAAAATGTTGCTAGACTGTTTAAAGATGGAACCGAGACTCAAGAGGAGATTGCCCGCATGACAACGGCAATGAAAGAAATGCAAGAGACTAGTGAACAACGAACCAAGGTTATGATGAAGATGCAAGCCGAGATGATAGACTTGCAAGAACAACTCCAAGAAGCAAGGACCCGAACGGAAATAGCGTTAGAACGTTGCGATATCCTACAAACGCAACTCGATCAGAACGCAGCAGAACCTGAGGCCGAGCCCGAGGCAGAGCCTGAAGTAGAACCTGAAGTAGAACCCGAAGTAGAACCTGAAGAAGATCCCGAAGAGGAGCCTGAGGAAGATCCCGAGGAAGATCCCGAGGAGGAACCCGAAGAAGAACCGGAGGAGGAACCGGCTGAGGAGGAGGCACATTCAGAGGTGTCCTCAGATGACGACATCTAGTGATGATGACACTTAGATGGAGGGGTTGTCTCCATCCAAACTATTATTTTTCTACGATTTTAAGGATTGATTGGAAATACTTTGTAGCGAATACAATGGTTTTAATCAAAAATTTTTATTTAGACTAATATGTGGTTGTGATGTGATTTTTTTTTCTTACCTACCTTTTATTACATGTATGGTGTGTTGTATATGAAAGAAATATTCATGTTTAACATTTTATACTGTGATTCTAGGAAATGGCCGGAAGAAACGCTGGACGAGGACGAGGTAACATCAGCATGACTGCAGCTGAACTCCAAACCTTGCTGAATGACCATGTTGCTGCCGCTTTAGCTGCACACAATCAGAATCAAACAGGAGGTCCAAATGGAACGTGTACCTTCAAGAACTACTTAGACTGCAAGCCCAGTACGTTTAAGGGCACTGAGGGAGCTATAGGCTTCCTGCGTTGGGCTGAGAAGGCCGAGTCGGCCTTTGAGATGTGTAACTGTCCCCATGCCAATAGGGTCAAGTTTGCTGCTGGGACACTCGAGGATTCCGCCCTCACTTGGTGGAATTCGAACGTCCAGATCCTTGGCTTGGAACTGGCAAACGCGATGAACTGGGAGGAGTTCAAAAACATGATGCGAGAGGAATACTGTCCGAGGGAAGAAATTTCGAAGTTAGAGTCGGAGTTTTGGTCATTGAAAATGGTGGGTTCAGAGATTGAAGCCTACACCACTCGTTCGCACGAGTTGGCAGTGATGTGTCCGCGGATGGTGGATCCGCCGAGCAAAAGAATAGAGATGTACATTGATGGGTTGGCACCACAGATTCAGGGTATGGTGACGTCTTCCAGACCAGCCACGATCCAACAAGCGATCCGTTTGGCTCACAAACTAACGGATCAGGCTGTGACCCAGGGTGCGTTACCACCAAGGGGTTCGACTGTAAAAGCCCGTGACAACCCGAATAATGACCATGCCAGCAACAGCAACAACAGCAACCCGAACAGCGGGAAAAGAAAGTTTGACAACACCAGATCTTCATCCTCAAACCTCCCACCGCAACACTACCGGAAGCCCGAATTTACTCGGAGTTTCAACACTCAGAATCACAACAACAACAACAACAACAACAACAACAACGGTAACGGGCAGGTTTCAAGCGGGTATGCTGGGAAACATCCAAAGTGCAATAGGTGCAACTTTCACCATGTTGGGCAGTGTGACCGTGTCAAGTGTCAAAGATGCGGAAAGATAGGTCACCAAGCGAAGGATTGTAGAGTTGACCTTGTGGCGAAGGGCGCTCCTAAGCCACCGATGATGACTAAGGGATGTTATGAATGTGGACAGGAAGGTCATTTCCGGAAGGACTGCCCCAAGCTGAAACAGAACGACAATAACGGGGGTAATGGGAGTGGCAGTAACGGTGGAGGAAATGGCAAAGGAAGAGCGTTTGTGATTGGATCAGGTCAAGCCCGCAGAGATCCGCATGTGGTGTCTGGTAAGTTCCCTGTAAACGATTGTTTTGCTTCTGTTTTGTTTGACACTGGAGCTGATAGGAGTTTTGTGTCAAAGGCCTTTAGCCAACTTTTAAACCTTACTCCAACCCCGTTAGACGCTAAGTTTCCTGTTGAATTAGCTAACGGTAAAACTGTAATAACAACTCATATACTTGCGGGATGTAGGTTGAAATTGTCAGGTCATGTCTTTGACATCGACCTTATTCCTTTTACGCTTAGTAGTTTCGATGTCGTTGTCGGCATGGACTGGTTATCTGAGAACCGAGCGGAGATTATATGTCATGATAAGATCGTCCATATTACCACCCCTTCAGGCGAGATCATTTCGGTCCGAGGCGAGAGAAGCGGCATGACCACCAGCATCATTACCATTATGAAGGCACAGAAGTATTTAAGAAAGGGTCATCCGGCAATTCTGGCGCAGATTGTTGAGAAACCTGTGGAGGAGAAACGAATTGAAGACATTCCGGTTGTGCGAGATTTTCCAGAAGTCTTCCCGGAGGATTTGCCCGGACTCCCTCCTATTCGTCAAGTCGAATTTCAAATCGAGTTGACACCCGGTGCAGCACCCATAGCACGAGCCCCGTATCGGCTCGCACCGGCGGAACTTCAGGAGTTGTCCACTCAGTTGCAAGATTTGTTGGATAAGGGTTTTATCCGACCTAGCTCATCGCCATGGGGAGCCCCTGTCTTGTTTGTCCGAAAGAAAGACGGGACTTTCCGGATGTGCATCGACTACCGGGAATTGAACAAGGTGACGGTCAAGAACCGTTATCCTTTACCCCGAATTGATGATTTGTTCGACCAGCTTCAGGGATCGAGTTACTACTCGAAGATCGATTTACGATCCGGTTATCACCAGCTGAGAGTGCGCGAAGAAGATATTTCAAAGACGGCTTTCAGAACACGGTATGGTCACTACGAGTTTTCGGTTATGCCTTTTGGCCTAACCAACGCACCAGCCGTATTTATGGATCTCATGAATCGAGTATGCAAGGCGTACCTCGACAAGTTCGTGATTGTTTTCATCGATGATATTCTCGTCTACTCCAAGAACGAGACTGACCACGACGAACACTTAAGGATAATTCTGGAACTGCTGAAGAAGGAACAACTGTATGCTAAACTCTCGAAATGTGAATTTTGGCTTCGAGAGGTTCACTTTTTAGGACATGTGATAAACGAGAATGGTATCCATGTCGATCCCGGTAAGGTAGAGGCCATCAAAAACTGGGAAGCACCTAAGACTCCGACTGAGGTGCGACAATTCCTAGGACTGGCCGGCTACTACCGGCGTTTCATCGAGGGATTTTAAAAGATTGCTCAACCCCTAACCGCTTTGACTCACAAGGGCACTAAGTACAACTGGGGTGACGCGCAAGAATCCGCTTTTCAACTGTTGAAAACCAAGCTTTGTAGCGCCCCTATTTTAGCCCTCCCCGAGGGAACGGAAAATTTTGAGGTACACTGTGACGCATCTATACAAGGTCTCGGTTGTGTGCTGATGCAACTTGAGAAAGTTATAGCCTACGCCTCTAGACAACTACGGGTTCACGAGAAGAACTACACGACCCATGATTTGGAACTCGGAGCTGTAGTGTTTGCTCTTAAGATATGGAGGCATTACTTGTACGGTACCAAGTTTACCATTTACACCGACCACAAGAGTCTCCAACATATCTACGATCAGAAAGAGCTGAACATGCGACAGCGTCGTTGGGTCGAGCTGCTTAAAGACTATGATTGTGCCATCAAGTACCACCCTGGCAAGGCCAATGTGGTGGCCGACGCCCTTAGCAGAAAAGAAACAGATAAACCCAGACGGGTGAGAGCATTGCAACTCACGATTCATGCCAGCTTACCCGATCAGATTCGCGATGCGCAACTGGAAGCTTTGAAAGATGATAATCTCCCATCGGAACTCATGCGGGGCATGAGCAAGCAACTTGAAACCAGGTCGGACGGGGTCCGATATTTTGAGAACCGGATTTGGGTTCCACGATACGGAGAGTTGAGAACTCTAGTGATGGACGAAGCTCACAAGTCCCGATATTCTATCCACCCCGGCTCAGATAAAATGTATCATGATTTAAAGGAACTTTACTGGTGGCCGAACATGAAAGCCGACATTGCAACCTACGTGAGCAAATGTTTGACTTGTGCCAGAGTCAAGATAAAATACCAGAAACCATCTGGTCTACTGCAACAGCCGGAACTCCCAATGTGGAAATGGGAACAAATCTCAATGGACTTTATTACGGGTTTGCCTAAGACACCGACGGGATGCGATACCATCTGGGTGATCGTTGACCGGTTGACTAAATCGGCACATTTTCTAGCGATTAAGGAAACAGACAAAATGGAAAGACTGACTCGTGTCTACATGAAGGAAGTAGTGTCAAGACACGGAGTGCCTGTCTCCATCATTTCCGACCGAGATTCTCGTTTTACCTCACACTTTTGGAAGTCGCTGCAAAGCGCACTGGGCACACGTCTCGATATGAGTACCGCATACCATCCTCAGACAGATGGGCAGAGTGAACAGACTATCCAGACCCTGGAGGATATGTTGCGTGCATGCGTCTTAGATTTCGGAAAAAGTTGGGAACCCCATTTACCCTTGGTAGAGTTTTCGTATAATAACAGCTACCACGCAAGCATTAAGGCAGCGCCGTTTGAAGCGCTGTACGGACGGAAGTGTCGATCACCACTCTGCTGGGCAGAGGTGGGTGATAGCCAAATCACTGGTCCGGAACTGGTACTCGAAACTTCGGAAAAGATTGTTCAAATCCGAAATCGCATGGCAGCAGCACGAGATCGACAAAAGAGTTACGCCGACAAGCGCCGAAAACCTCTCGAATTTCAAGTAAACGATCGAGTGTTACTCAAAGTCTCACCTTGGAAAGGTGTGGTTCGCTTTGGTAAGCGAAACAAACTTAACCCGCGATATGTTGGTCCGTACCGGATAACTGAGCGCATTGGTCCGGTGGCGTACCGACTGGATCTACCAACAGAACTCGGTGGCGTACACGATGTATTCCACGTATCAAATTTGAAGAAATGCCTATCTGATGAAACCCAAGTAGTCCCTTTGGAGGAACTACAAGTTGATGAACAGTTACGGTTCATTGAGGAACCAGTCGAGGTTTTGGATTGGGAAACCAAAACGCTCAAACACGGCAAAATTCCAATCGTTAAGGTTCGTTGGAACTCGAGACGTGGACCGGAGTTCACGTGGGAACGCGAGGATCAAATGATGAAAAAGTATCCTCACCTTTTTGAAGGGCTAACCAAACACCGGAAACCGCGAAACCCGGCAAACCGTCAAACATCACCGGAGGTATGAACTAAATTTCGGGACGAAATTTCTTTCTACTAGGGGATGATATGACAAACTGAAAATTTTTCTTACTTTTTCAGGCTCTCATCACGACTTGACTCAATTTTCGGGACGAAAATTCTTTAACATGGGAATGATGTGACAATCGTCAATTTCAGGTTAACCTCGTTAACTCAACTCCGTCAATTCAAACTTTAAGATCGTTGAATCTTTAACGCACACTTCATTACATTTAAACTAGGGTTTAAATGACGCTTAACACTTACTACATGTGTAGTCTTTCGGGATTTGCACCGAAACGCAAACGAGTTAACGCAAACGATTGACAAATAAACGACAAACGTCAAGACACTAATTATATGATTAATATGTGTTAGGATTATGTGCTATGTGATAATGGTATGGTCATGTTATCTTATTGTTCAAGTATGATGGAATATTCTAGAGAAAAACAACAATTGGAAGTTTAGGGACTAGAATGTAACTTGTTTGCTTATAAATATAACTTAAACTCTAAACCCTAACTATTATTATTATTATTAACCCTACGATCGGCTCTCCCCTTGCTCCCCTATCCACGGCTGCCGTCCACATAGATCACACACACACACATCAATTCAAGTCCTTGATCCAAGAACTAGGTGCTAGGAAGGTATACTTGATCACCTCTTACCTCCTTGTTGTGTAATTTTTATGTTTAATGGGTTATGTGAAAACCCTAAGTCAGCCGATTCTTGCATGTATATGATTGTGATGATTCTTGTTAATTGGATGATAGATTGATAACTAGTTTGATAGTATTGCATGTTAATTGTTGTGTCCTTGATTGAGAGTGTAAATAAAACCCTAAGCTTGCATGTATGTGGGATTGATATGCATGGATAGTAGTTATAGGGTCTAGGGGGTTATATGGATGCATGATAGTTCATAGGTTGTGATTATGTTGAGTTTTGATGTGAACAGATTCTGGACAGAATGTATATACGATGTTTAACTGACTGTAACGAAGTGTAAACGTGGAAATTGATTGAGATTGTGGGTACTGCAGTAAACTAGGTTGAGTCTAGTTTCTATGAAGTATAAATTCGTAATTTTTGGATAAGTGGAAGTATACTTTTATGATTTTACAAAAACGTGATGCAAAGCTGAGCTGTTAGACCTGCTGTTAGGTTATGTTGTAAATGTTATATCTCATGAACCACGAGACCAATTGGGTTGGTTCCACTTCTGGAAGTTGACTCACTGAGTTAGGAACCAAACCCAAGTGGTCTTGCATTTATTGGATTTTTCGTTTAACGGGAATTGCAAATAACATTCTGATGTGCATGAATCTGGCTGATAAAAGTTAGCTGTAATGTTTTGATCATTGTGAACAATCTATATGGAATAAAAATAAGATAAAATATGTTCTGGAAACCTAAGACATGTATGTTTCTGTGGTAATTTTTGGTGAATTAATTGGGACGTTATAATCGGTGAACTAGTACAATCTTTCGAGTATAAATTCTGTCATAACGAAACTAGCTGCTGAGTTGTATAGGAATGCATGAAATATGATAGTTTCTATATAATTGTTGTAATTTTGACCAAAATACCCTTGCGGGGAAATAGTTGCTAGTTGATTGCCATGAATTGACCAAATTACCCTTGCGGGAAATATTGGTTAGTTAGTCTTTGTTTGTTGACCAAATTGCCCTTACGGGAATTATTGCTAGTAAGTAGGTTATTAACACATGACACGGAAGTAATTGCTCACTCATATGTCGTATCACGATTGTACTTGTAGAGTCATACACAATACACAAACGAAACACGAAACATGTTACGTGCATAGGTATTATGTGCCGAGTCTAGAGACTCGTTAAACGTTCCGATACTTAGAAAATCTCCTTGTTGTTTTAGAACGCTAGAGAGTTTTCTACGACGCGCATCACTCGGTGATCTAGATCGGATATTCTTCGCAAACAGTGAGTTCACTTACCCCACTCTTAAACTGCTTTCAAATGTTTTTCCACTTGGGGGAGATAACATACTCCGATAAACATATTTTCTGAGATAAACGCATATGAAAGATTTTGTTATAAATTATATATCACTTGTAAAGGCTAAGCGGCATTTGTAACAACTTGAAGTCCCACACATCGGACCGGTTAATATTTGGAATAGCGAGTCACTTTTGGGTAGTACTACTGGGTTTGACAAACCCCACCCGACGTTATAGCTCAACTGGAGGTTGAGTGGGTGTAAATTTGGGCTAACACATACCATGGTCTGGATGACCTGGTGACGGGCACTTGATAAACAGTCAGCTTCGGTCGCGAACCACTTAGCAATACTTGTTGTATAGATTAGCTACCTATCGATATATAATTTAACATAACACTATCTGGTAATGCAACACTTAAACGTTGTAACATGGTTACAAGCTCAAACGTCGTAACGAGGTTACGCAATACTTAAACGTTGTAACGTGGTTACACACTCAAACGCCGTAACGAGGTTACGCAACATTTAAACGTCGTAACGAGGTTACGCAAAACGCTAAACAATTTATCTTATCTTACTTGTGAACTCACCAACCTTGTGTTGACACTTTTAGTATGTTATTCTCAGGTAGCCGAGGCGGGCGCGCGGTTTAGGAGCATGCATTATTGAAAATACTTTTATTCTGCAAATTTAAACTTAAACAGTTACTTTTGGTTTTTAAGTCGTCCTGCGTGACGCAACTTTTGAATTAAGGTTTTACGCTTCCGCATTTACTTTCATTTAAACGTTTTTCTCTGGTTTGGTTATAACTAATGATTCCGATCCTGCCAGTTCACACCCTCTGACGGTAAAACTCCGTTAGTGGATTTTGAGGGTGTGACAGTACTATAACTAAGCTCGAGGTTGACTCATACTTGGGAAAATACTAAGTGAATCCATTTACTTCCCACAAGCATACTTGAGATCTTTCACTATTATATCTTTTTTAAACCCACCAAGTTTGCTTGAATCTTGGTTTAAGCTCAGACAATCAAGTGTTTGATCGTTTGCAAACCATACTCGATAGAAGAACAATCTTGCTCGACAAATGCAGCTTGGTCGAAGCTTAACGCTTAGAATAATTCTTGAAGATAACCTTACTCGTATAAGATTTCTTACTCAAAATAGTAAATATCTTACTCGAAGTACTAGGTTTGCTCGAGTTACATACTTCACATTTTTTTAAGGATGTTGAGAAACTTCCTTGATTAATCCTTTAGACTCAAGAATCCCACCCTATATTTGAACAAGCTCACATGCACAAAAACACATCCGTATTACATACACTTGGTTCATAATACACATCAATTTCTTAAAAACAGTTAATTACATTACTTAAAGGAAATTGATTACATAATCAGAATTCTACCACAAGGGCATTACACGTCAAATAAAATTACATAAAAACATAACAAAAACAAAATTACAAGTAATTTAAAAATAGTCTTCAAATCTTGATTACCTACCTGTATTTTAAACCTCTTGCTCTCCTTCTCAGTTTAGTAATCTTTTCCATTCTCACAGTTGTTGCTTTTTGTTGAAACATTGATATTTCTATATGAAATGGGTGATCTTCTGGTAATTCCTAATGTCTTATGTCATTCAAATCTTCCACATGTAGATATTCCAAGTCAGAGTCATTCTCTATGATTCCCAAAGCCATCCCATCATAGTTTCTCAAAATCACATGGTCAGTCTCCTTCTCATAAATAATTTGTGCAATTCTTCCATTTCTTTGCACATGGGAGCTTGGTTTCTACATAACCCTTCTCATTCTTATGCATTCTTTCATTGGAGCATATGAGTTGCCAAGCTTCTTAATTATAAACAAAATGTTGTATAATCTGATTTCATTCAATCTCTTTTGTTTCATCTTCTTTTCCGCTTCTGGCTATTCCAACTTTCTTTTCTTGTTTAGCAAAGGGAAACCTATCATGTGTTGTTCTTTGAGATATTTTTGGACAGGTCAATGTTTTGAGCATTGTCAAACTTGTTTCTTTGTTAGTACTCATATAAGTGCAATTTTGTCAATTGTTATTGTCTCTAAAGTCATCCCTAAAGATGATTGTCTTTAATGCACCACTTCTCATTAATACCTTCAAAGTTTTTGTCTTTGAATCATAAAACAACTCTTTGGGTATGTCCCCATTGGTAGCTGGATGTTGTTCTCTTTGAAGCATTGATCTTGAAGTTGGGATTGGAACTCTTGAGGTAGAGGCTCTTGATGTGAGTGGATTAGAAGAATGAGACTTTCTCAAATGCGCTTATTATTCATATATTCTCTGATTTCTCTTTTTTTACTCTTCATAATCAAGGAAATGCGATCCTCTCCTTCTTTTGACAAAATTTTGAGCATTTCCATGGTTTGTTTATTAACTTCTTGTTCAGACTGTTGAACATCTTCTCTTATTATTTCAGCAGATACAAGTTCAAGGGGATTGAGTCCAGCTCTTCATGATATTAATAGACTCTCTTTCAAATATCTCCTTCACTTGGGATTTTTTTTAGATTGTTAAACACATTCTTTGACATTCCATTAGCTAGCATAACCTTTCTCAACAAGTTTATTCTCCCGTCAGAATCCCATGGTTCAACATCTTTTTTTTGTTTTGAGGGATCTGAGAATTTATGTCTTTGCAAATCAACAGAGAAAAAAGTGTCTTCATATTCTTTCCTTTTTCTCTTCATATTAACTAATTGATTAGTAGATGAAGAATTTGTTTTCTCTTTCCCAATCTCCTTTTGTTTTTCAGATCTTGTTTGTATTTCTTCAACTCAATCTGATATAAATCTTTCTTTTGAGATTTGGAGAGTTTGTTGAAGTCTACATGTGCACCTATGGCATACATAAGTCTTTTGAGCATGTTTTCTTGGTCTATAGTAAGCACAACCTTTTCCCTTTCAAGTCTGTCTTTTTCAGCCCTTTCTCTTTTCTGTTGTGCAGCCATCCTTTCTTCATCATTAGCCCTTTTTGAAAGTAAGTGGAATTTTGCTTCAACTTCCTTTTTGTTCATTGTCTATACTTTCTCAAAGGATAACCATTTTCAACCAAGTATCCACATCTTCCTCCAAAGCTTTAAGCACCTTATTATTTCCTTTCCAATTCCTTTTGACTCTTTGTTCACCTTTTCTGATTTCAGTTTGTTTCGCTTCCTTTTCATCTTTTGTAACATCCTCATTTTGAAAAAAAAAATAAATAAATAAAAGAAATTTTGTTTACTTAAGGGTGTGCTAATACTTAGTTTAGTTAAATAAAATAATAGAGTGTTGTCTTGGATAATGAATGATATAATAAGGGATGGTGATGGGCCTTAGGTCCATGGGCTTAAGGGTATATATACCCCTTAAACCTCCCTAAACCCCTCATTCTTATCTTCTAGCCTCCATACACACTCAAAAACACACACTTAAGCCAAACACTCTCTACACCACCCATCCAACTTCATAATTTAGGAAATTTCAAGCAAAATCTAGAGCTGATTTGTTGTTATTACATCTACACGAAGAAATTCCATCAAGATCAAAGCTCGTTTGGAATGTATGCTCAAACCGAATCTATTAGATGTATGTTCTGTTTTAAAGGTGACTCATTTGTATTTGGATTTCCATGGGATTTGGGTGTACTGTTTGATTTCTCTGCTAGAGTTCTCTATTTTGAGTTCTCAGTTTTAAGTTCTCCGCTGGGGTTCTTTGTTTTGAGCTCTATGTTGGAGCTCTATGTTTTGAGTTGTCTGCTAGAATTCTCTGTTTTGAGTTCTCTGTTGGAGTTCTCTGTTTTGAGTTCTCAGCTTGAGTTCTCGGTTTTGAGTTCTCTACTGAAGCTCTCTGTTTGAGATCTCTGCTGGACTTCTCTGTTTTCAGTTCTCTACTGGAGTTCTCTCTTTTGAGTACTATGCTAGAGTTCTCTATTTTGTGTTCACTGCTGGAGTTCTCTCTTTTGAGTTCTCTGTCTTTGAGTTCTCGGCTACTCAGTTTTCTGTTTTGTTTTTGGGCCTAGTTCCAGTTGGGCCTAGATGCCATTATTGACTGTTGGGCCTGGTCTAACTAAGCCCAAGAGCTTACTAAGCCCATATCCTAATTAAAACAAAGCTAGCCCATCAGTCATCAGTAAAAACTAAACGAACAAGCCTAACTTAGCAAGTACGTTGGTTAACTAAAATACCAACTGTATTAATTACACGGTTACTTAACATATATATATATATATATATATATATATATATATATATCTGTGTGTGTGTGTTTAACAGTTAGTCGTGCACAATTAAGGAAAGGGTTTACTGTTAGCACCAAACATAACCGGATCCAGGTGAGTTTCTAGCCCCACTTCCTTGTCATGTTTTTAGGGTTGTGTTCATACTCGAGGTGATTAGTTAATACACTTACCTTAAGTGGTAAGTGTATGATATGTGATTGTGTTATGTATAATGTATGAATGATATATGAATGTTATATACAAGATTGAGAGTATGTAAGAAAGTTTATACAGATAAAAATAAAGAAAGGTATGGTATTATTGCAAGGAATAAAGGGACCAGACCCTAATAATATCAGCGAGGATAGGGACCAGACACTAATAATATCTCTGAGGATAGGACAAGACCCTAATAATAATTGTGATGTTTGGTACCAGGCACTTATAACATCTGTGATGTTAGGGACCAGACCCTTACAATAGCTGCGAGGTTATAGGGCGGAAGGATCTTTAAAAAGAAATGGTAGTTATGTAGGTATCATGTAATAGAAGAATGAGTGTATGAATTTATGTACGAAAGTAATATGAACAGGTTAAGTATGTATGACATACATATCTTCAGGTATGTATGTAAGTATATTAACGCATTGTATGTTTCCTGATTAACTAGAACTAACTCAGCGTAGCTGACTTTTAGTATGCACGCATGTGAGTATGATGAGACAACTAACTTGAAGAGGGACACATGGCAGAAGAATAAAGAAGCTGGCATCTGAAGACTTAATTTTTGATGTTTGAACTTAAAAGACATGTTTTATATGGTTTAAATTTTAAGACTTATGTAATGAATGGTTGACATTTACCTATTCCATGAAAAGTTTTAGTTCACTATGATATTTAGAACTGTGTTTATGAGTAAATCCAACGCCAAAGTAGGGCACCGGGATCGATTCTTTACAAGTTGGTATCAGAGCATAAGTTCGAGAGAAATATGCATCCTACATGCTTAGACTCGAACGTAGAATGTGACTTAAGTAAGAAAAGAAAGAAGTTGCTAGTTCAAGAAAGCCATGTGTTGCTCAAGCAAGCTAGGTGAAGGTGAAGCACATGATTTATTTCATGTATAGTATAAGAATGTGTAAGGAAGTAGCTTAATTGCTAGAGACACGAGTGTATGATTATATGAACTATTTGATTGTCTAACTGTTTAAAAGTAGAACTAGCACAAATGGACTCACAAAGGGAAGTGTATAGGACACTGAAAGTAACATGATCAGCTAATCACAGCTGGCCATTGTTATTACTTGTTAGCCTGAATATCCTTGTACTAAATAGTTCCTTGAGTGATGACGTTTGTGTCTCCTAATAGAATACGAATGGCTGGAGCAAGAAAGGTTGTTGGTCAAGGAGGTCGTACTGGACGTCGTGATAAGCCACGTATTGTCTGAGAACCTTCAGAAGAACCAGTTACTAAAACGAGAGAAGAAGGGAGTGCAACCATGCGAGATCATAACAACAATGGAGGGTATTAACTTAACCCTGCTGCTCAAGACGCCATTGCTAAAGTTGTGGCTGCTGCAGCGGGAAACTACATCCTAGTAAGTCTACTGAAAGCCATGCAAGAACTGCTGAAAGGTCAGGGGAGGGTGGTAAGAAGGTTGATGAGAATGAGAAAGCTAAATCGAGTGAGGTTAGGTCTGTGAAAGTTGGTGAGGGAAGGAGGGGCCGAGGTGGATGTAACTACAAGTCGTTCAAAGGTTGTGACCCGCCGAAGCTGACCTGTTTTAGGGATGCAATCGCTACTCTCTAGTGGATAACCACGATGGACAATGTTATCCGAATTAAAAAATGTCATCCCGATCAACTGGTGGGATATGCTACCCAATCGTTTGGTGTTGAGGCCATGTTCTAGTGGGAGACGCTGGAACAGAGAAAGACCCGAGAAGAGATTAAGGTAATGAGATGGGATGATCTGAAAGAATTGGTTATGAAGCGGTTTTGTGCTTATGCTGAGGTCGAGAGGGCTGAGATGAAGTTTCTGAATATGAGGACTGGTAAAATGACACACCGCGAGTACACCACATTATTCAACCGCCTGCCTAGGTTGGTTCCTAATATGGTGAACACTGAAGCGAAAAGGATCAAGTGCTACATCAAAGGACTTCCACAGAATGTCCGCACCTTAGTCAAGGCTAGTAAACATGCTACTTTCGACTCTGCTGTTGAACTCGCAGAGATGGTTTATGATGATCTGGCTGTGGACGATATGGTGACCTGGTACTAAGTTGTGGAACTCCAAGGATAAGAGACAGAAGCTGTGGAAAAAGAAGTCATACAAGACTTGTGGTAAAATGCACGGTGGGGAGTGCAAGTGGGGTAGGAGTTTGGATGTTTGTCACATATGTGGGAAGGTCATGATGAGGAGTGCATGCTTGGCTCTAATGTGTGTTATAAGTGCGGGAAGGCAGAGCATTATGCTAATGAGTGTAGTGCAAAGCCCGTGTGTTACAAATGTGGTAAAACGGGTCATATGGCAAGGGAGTGCACTGATGGTGAAGCTGGAGCAAGTGGAAAGAAGGATGCTGATCAATTCAGGCCAAGTACCAGAGCTAACATCTTGACTCAGGAGCAAGCCAAGCAGATCCCAGATGTTGTCACATGTACGTTTCTAGTAAACGTTATTTCTGCTTCAGTATTGTTTTATTCATGTGCAAATAGAATACGACATTTAGTAACTTTGCAAAAATAAAATGTTTTCATGTGTCTGAAACTTTTATAGTAGAAACCGCTAGTGAAACCTCAGTTAGGAAAATGAGAATGGTTAAGGATTGTAAGATAGAATTAGAGGGACGTGAGTTCCCTGTTATCCTGTACGTAATGACCTTAGGAGGATTCGATGTAGTATTGGGAATGGATTGGCTATCGGAGTTTGAGGCTCAGATAGCGTGTAAGAGTAGATTGATAATTTAAAGTCCTTGGATGGTGGTACGGTGATGGTTTATGGTGATAAAGAAACATCAGGGCTTAATGTCATTTCGATGATAAAATCCGAAGGTTTGTTAAGAAGAGGGTGCAGTGCCTACCAGGCGTATGTTGCCAGCTACGGCCGAGACAAAAGAAGTGAAAAATGTTCTTGTTGCGCGTGATTACCCAGAATTGTTCCCTAAGGACCTTCTGGGTTGCCACTCGAGCGAGAGGTAGAATTCCAGGTAGACTTAATACCATGAGCACAACCCGTCGCGAAAGCAACTTACCGCCTGGCGCCATCCGAGATGAAGGAATTGATGTCATAACTGCAAGAACTCGTCGATAAAGGTTTTATAAGACCTAGTGTTTCCCCCTTGTGCGCACTGATGTTGTTTGTTAAGAAAAAGGATGGAAGTATGAGAATGTGTATAGACTATTGTGAGTTGAACAAGCTTATGATGAAGATCAGATATCCTTTGCCAAGGATTGATGATTTGTTTGATCAACTACAAGGTTCGAGTTGGTTCTCACGAATAGGCCTTAGGTCAGGCTATCAGCTGACGGTGAAAGAGGAAGAGAAACTGTATGCTAAGTTTTCAAAGTGCGCATTCTGGTTGCGTGAGGTACAATTTCTAGGTCACGTAATCAATCCTGTAGGGATTACTGTGAACCCAGCTAAGATTGTGGAGATAATGAATTGGAAGACTTCGCAAATACCGACAGATATACGCAGCTTCTTAGGGTTGGCTGGCTATTATAGGAGATTCATCGAAGGCTTCTCCAAGATAGCCGCACCGTTGGCTGGTATGACCCGAAAGTTTGTAGTATTCAATTGGGGTAAGTTCATAAAAGAAGCTTTTGAGGAATTGAAGAAGAGACTCACACAAGCACCAATCATTGCTCTACCCGATGGTGACGAGGATTTCGTTGTTTGTAATGATGACTCGTATCGTGGGTTAGGTTGCGTGTTAATGCAACGAGGAAAGGTGATAACTTATGCGTCCAGATAGTTGAAGGTCCATGAGAGTACCTACCCAATGCATGACTTAGAGCTAGCAGCAGTAGTGCATGCGCTCAATATTTGGAGACACTAATTATATACTAAGTGTACCATCTACACCGATCATAAGAGTTTGAAGTATTTCTTCGAGCAACAGGAGCTGACTATGAGACAGTGGAGATGGTTAGAGCTGATAAAGGACTACGACTGTGATATCAAATACTATCTTGGTAAGGCTAATGTGGTCGCCAACGCACTAAACCGCAAGAATGAAGAAGTCATTGCAACAATGAAGTCTTATAAGTTGATTATTAACACGGATCTCTTTGGAGATATCATCAAGATACAGTCTGAGGTGCTTATAAATGGAGATCTAATAAAGAAGGAAAGAATCTTCGGACAACAAGACGAGCTGATGGAAAACAGTCATGGTGTGAAGACTAGGTTTGACCGTATGTGGATCCCACGCTATGGAGATCTTAGAAGTCTCGCCTTGGAAGGGAATTATTCATTTTAGGAGGAGGGGAGAGTTAAGTCCAAGGTACATTGGACAGTTTAAGATCGTCAATCATCTGGGCGAAGTGGCTTACAAGCTGGATTTGCCTGAAGAGTTAGAAGGGATTCACTCTACTTTTCATGTTTCTCAGTTGAGAAAATGCTTAGCTGATGACACTTCTCATGTGCCATTAGTAGACATCGAGGTTGATGAACAGCTACACTATATTGAGTAGCATGTGGAGATCATTGACCACAAAGAAAAGCAACTTCGTCATAAAGTTATCCCTTTTGTGAAGGTGATATGGAATCATCGTAAAGGATCATATGCCACTTGGGAAATGAAGAAGAGATGCGCAAGTTTTACCTAGATTTGTTTTAGTAATAGTTAGGTTTCGGGACAAAATCTCTTTTAAGGAGGGAAGACTTGTAACATCATACTTTTGAAAAAAAATTAAAATAATAAATAAAAGAAATTTCGTTAACTTAAGGGTGTGCTAATACTTAGTTAAGTTAAATAAAATAATAGAGTGTGGGCTTGGACAACGAAAATAATGGATGGTGATAGGCCTTAGGTCCATGGGCTTAAGGGTATATATACCCCTTAAACCTCCCTAAAACCCTAAAACCCTCATTCTTATCTTCTAGCCTCCATACACACTCAAAAACACACACTTAAGCCAATCACTCTCTACACCACCCATCCATCTTCATAATTTAGGAAATTTAAAGCAAGATCTAGAGGTGATTTGTGTGTATTACATATACACGAAGAAATTCCATCAAGATCAAAGTTCGTTTGGAATTTAATCTCAAAACAAATATATTAGAGGTAGGTTCTCTTTTAATAGTGACACATTTGTATTTGGATTTCAATGGGATTTGGAACCTTAGTAAATCAGGCCTCAAAAAGAAATAAAAATGCAAACTTGACCCTTAAACATGTATTATGCAAAAGGATTAGTTAGATGGCTTAGTACACGAGCTCTAGATGGGGCATCAAATTTGGGGTTTGG
Organism: Bidens hawaiensis; assembly: GCF_021521415.1. NCBI lineage: Eukaryota > Viridiplantae > Streptophyta > Magnoliopsida > Asterales > Asteraceae > Bidens > Bidens hawaiensis. The sequence continues at coordinate 36,017 of NW_027496633.1, forward strand.
ATAAATTCCAATGAATCGGACTAGTTGGTAGTAGAAAATAAGTCCAAACCAAGTGCATGCTCTTATAAATATTATAGTTATAATTACGGATTAGAAATTTAAATAAAATAATCACATTCAGCTAGAAAGAAGAGAAAAACATCTGTTTTGAGTTCTCTGTTGGAGTTCTCTGTTTTGAGTTCTCTTCTTGAGTTCTCGGTTTTGAGTTCTCAACTTGAGTTCTTGGTTTTGAGTTCTCTGCTGGAGTTCTATGTTTTGAGTTCTCTACTGCAGTTTTGTGTTTTCTCCTAGAGTTATCGATTTTGAGTTCTCTGCTTGAGTTCTCGATTTTGAGTTCTCAGTTTGAGTTCTCGGTTTTGAGGTCTCTGCTTGAGTTATCGATTCAGAGTTCTCTGCTAGAGTTCTCTGTTTAGAGTTCTTTGCTGGAATTCTTTGTTTTAAGTTCTCTGCTGGAGTTCTTTGTTTTGAGTTCTCTACTAGAGTTCTCTTTTTTGATATCTATGCCTTTGAGTTCTCGGCTACTCAGTTTTCAGTTTTGGCTTTGTGCCTGGTTCCCCGTTGGGCCCAGATGCCGTTATTGACTGTTGGACATGATCTAACTAAGCCACGAGCTTACTAAGCATAAATCCTAATTAAAACAAAGCTATCCCATCTGTATAAACTAAACGAACGAGCCTTAGCAAGTATGTTGGTTAACTAAAATACCAACTTAATTAATTACACGGTTACTTAATATATATATATATATATATATATATATATATATATATATATAATATATATTAAACAAATAGCTATGCATAATTAAGGAAAGGGTTTATTGTTAGCTTCTAACATAACCGGATACAGGTGAGTTTTTAGCCCCACTTCCTTGTTATGTTTTCGGGGCTGGGTGCATGCTCGAGGTGATTAGTTAATACACTTACCTTAATTGGTAAGTGTATGATATGTGATTATCTTGTGTATGATGTATGAATGATATATGAATGCTATAGAAAAGATTGTGAGTATGTAAGAAAGTTTATATAGATAAAAATAAAGAAAGGTATGGTATGGTTGCACGGAATAAAGGGACCAGACCTTAATAATATCTTTGAGGATAGGGACCGGACCCTAATAATATCCATGAGGATAGGACCAGACCCTAATAATATATGTGATGTTTGGACTAGAACCTTATAAAATCTATTATGTTAGGACCAGACCCTTACAATATCTGTGAGGTTATAGGGTGGAAGAGTCTTTAAAAAGAAATGGTAGTTATGCATGTATCATGTAAGTATGAAAGAATGAACACATGAATCTATGTAAGAAAGTAATATGAACATGTTAAGTATGTAAGATATACATATCTTCGGGTATGTATATAAGTATGTTAACGCATAGTATGTATGATAAATTCCAATGAATCAGACTAGTTGGCAGTAGAAAATAAGTCCAAATCAAGTATACTCTCTTATAAATAATATAGTTATAATTGTGGAGTGGAAATTTAAAATAAAATAATTTCATCCAACTCGAAAGAAAAAAAAAGCATCTGTTTTGAGTTCTCTGCTGGAGTTCTCTATTTTGAGTTCTCTGCTTGAGTTCCCGGTTTTGAGTTCTCAACTTGTGTTCTCGGTTTTGATTTCTCTGCTGGAGTTCTATGTGTTGAGTTCTCGGCTGGAATTCTATGTTTTGAGTTCTCTGCTTGATTTCTTAGTTTTGAGTTCTCTGTTTTAAGTTTTCCATTGGAGTTCTCGATTTTGAGTTCTCTGCTTAATTTCTCGGTTTTGAGTTCTTTGTTTGAGTTCTCGATTTTGAGGTCTCTGCTTGAGTTCTCGGTTTAGAGTTCTCTGCTAGAGTTCTCTATTTTGAGTTCTCTGCTGGAATTCTCTGTTTTAAGTTCTCTCCTGGAGTTCTCTGTTTTGAGTTCTGTGCTGGAGTTCTTTGTTTTGAGTTCTCAGTTTTGAGTTCTTTGCTTGAGTTCTTCGTTTTGAGTTCTCTGCTGGAGTTCTTGGCTACTCAGTTTTCTGTTTTGGCTTTGTGCCTGGTTCCCCGTTTCTCCCAGATGCCATTATTGACTGTTGGGCCTAATCTAACTAAGCCCATGAGCTTCCTAAGCCTATATCCTAATTAAAACAAAGCTAGCCCATCAGTATAAACTAAACGAAAGAGACTTAGAAAGTATGTTGGTTAACTAAAATACCAACTTAGTTAATTACACAGTTACTTAATATATATATATATATAACAGTTAGCCGTGCATAATTATGGAAAGGGTTTATTGTTAGCTCCTAACGTAATCAGATCCATGTGAGTTTTTAGCCACACTTCTTTGTTATCTTTTCGGGGCTGGGTGCATACTCGTGGTGATTAGTTAATACACTTACCTTAATTGGTAAGTGTATGATATGTGATTATCTTGTGTATGATGTATGACTGATATATGAATGCTATAGAAAAGATTGTGAGTATGTAAGAAAGTTTACATAGATAAAAATAAAGAAAGGTATGGTATGGTTGCACGGAATAAAGACCTTAATAATATCTTTGAAGATAGGGACCGGACCCTAATAATATCCATGAGGACAGGACCAGATCCTAATAATATATGTGATGTTTGGACTAGAACCTTATAAAATCTATTATGTTAGGGACCAGACCCTTACAATATCTGTGAGGTTATAGGGTGGAAGACTCTTTGAAAAGAAATGGTAGTTATGCATGTATCATGTAAGTATGAACGAATGAATGTAGGAATGTATGTACGAAAGTAATATAAACAAGTTAAGTTTGTAATTTGTAAGATATACATATCTTCGGGTATGTATATAAGTATGTTAACACATAGCATGTAACACAAATTCCAATGAATCGGACTAGTGGGCAGGAGAAAATAAGTCCAACTCAAGTATATACTCTTATAAATATTGTAGTTATAAATGTGGAGTGGAAATTTAAATAAAATAATTGCATCCAGCTAGAAAGAAGAGAAAAGAATCTGTTTTGAGTTCTCTGCTTGAGTTCTCTGTTTTGAGTTCTCGGCTGCAGTTCTCTATTTTGAGATCTCGGCTTGAGTTCTTGGTTTTCAGTTCTCTGCTTGAGTTCTCGGTTTTGAGTTCTCTGCTGGAGTTCTTTGTTTTGAGTTGTCTGCTTGAGTTCTCTGTTTTGAGGCCTCTGCTTGAGTTCTCGGTTTTGAGTTCTCTGCTTAGGTTCTCTATTTTGAGTTCTCTGCTGGAGTTCTCTATTTTGAGTTCTCTTCTTGAGTTCTCGATTTTGAGTTCTTTGCTGGAGATCTTTGGTTGAGTTCTTTGTTTTGAGTTCTTTGCTGAAGTTCTCTATTTTGAGTTCTCTGTTGGAGTTCTCAAGTTTGAGTTCTCTTTATTTGAGCTCTTGGCTACTCAGTTTTCTGTTTTGGCTTTGGGACTGGTTCAGTTGGGCCTAGATGCCATTATTGACTGTTGGGCCTTATATAACTAAGCCCACAAGCTTACTAAGCCTATATCCTAATTAAAACAAAGCTAGCCCATCAGTTTAAACTAAATGAACGAGACTAACTTAGCAAGTACGTTGGTTAACTAAAATACCAACTTAATTAATTACATGGTTACTTAAAAATATATATGTGTTTTAACAGTTAATTGTGCGCAATTATGGAAAGGGTTTACTAGTTAGCTCCGAACGTAACCGGATCCAGGTGAGTTTCTAGCCCCACTTCCTTGTTATGTTTTCGGGGCTATGTGCATACTCGAGGTGATTAGTTAATACACTTACCTTAAGTGGTAAGTGTATGATATGTGATTGTATTATGTATGATGTATGAATGATATATGAATGCTATAGAAAAGATTGAGAGTAAGAAAGTTTATACATATAAAAATAAAGAAAGGTATGGTATGGTCACACGGAATAAAGGGACCAGACCCTGATAATATCTGTGAGTATTGGTACAAGACCCTAATAATATATGTGATGTTTGGGACCAGACTCTTATAATATATGTTATGTTAGGGACCAGACGCTTACAATATCTGTGAGTTTATAGGGTGTAAGGCTCTTTTAAAAGAAATGGTAGTTATGCGGGTATCATGTAAGTATGAAAGAATGAACATATGAATGTATGTACTAAAGTAATATGAATATGTTAACTATGGAAGATATACATATCTTCGGGTATGTAGATAAGTATGTGAACGCACTATATGTTTCCTGATTAAATAGAACTCACTCAGACGAGCTCACATCTAATATGTACGCAGGTGAGTAGGATGAGACAGCTTGCTTGAAGAGGGACACATGGCAGTAGAATAAGAAGTTGGCATTTGAAGACTTAATTTATGATGTTTGAACTTATAGACATGTTTTATATTGTTTAAAGTTTAAGACTTATGTAATGAATGGTTGACATTTATCTATTTCGCGAAAATTTTTTAACAGTTCTTTGTCCTTTTCTTTTATATTTCACTGTTTCTTCTGACCAAGTTTTTGCATGAATTTTAACATTTTCAAAAGTATTTTTAGTTGCCATGTTTGTTTCTATTCCCTCAACTTGTTCTTCAACATTAACATCAAACTCTTGATCATGTAAAATTTTAGCTTTGCCAGTAGATTCTTCTTTATCAAGGATATGATCATTTGAGATTAACACCTTTTCTTTCAATGGGTGTAGATGGCTTTCATCCTCAGCCTTACCTTTGATCCTCATCATGTCCTCATCATCAGTAATTTGATAAGAATGTCCAATATCCCTCAATGTTGGAGGTGCAACATTCTCGGTTTCTTCAAACATATCCTTCACTTCTTCAATCACATCAGTTTCAATTTATCTAAGAGGTTCACGAAATTCAAAATTAAGATCACTGTATAGAATTCCAAGTCAGTTTCAAAGTTTGGGTCAACATCCACATCATCATTCACAGCAATCTCCACATTCTCTTCTACATTAACCTCCACAATTTCATTTACAACATTTTCATTTACCACAACCTCTTCCTCATTTGGATCAACATCTAGATCACCTTCAACTACATCATCATCATCATCATCATCTTCATCATCATCATCATCATCATCATAAATGTCATATTAATTTTCAATCAGATTCAAGGCATTTGATTGTTCAAGTTCTTCTTCACTTTCCTCATACACTTGGCTGGTTATTTGTAGTGCATTTTCAGCATCAATTTCTACAACACCAAGGACATTTTCCCCCTGTTTTGGTGCATCTAAGGTTTTCTCAACCTTAGAGCATCTTTATTTAAGGGATTGAATTTCTTGAAGTGCTTCTTCCAGTTCTTTGTTTCATGACTTCAATTGGGCATTTTTTATTAGTAGATCAAAATTTCTGGATAAAAGGTTCTGGTTCAGGGTTAGGGGAAGTTTGGGATTGGTTTGGACGTTGTTCATGACTTTGAATAATTGGGGAATTTTGGTTTGACAAGAGATTTTGAGTTTGTATAAGAATATTATGGGTTTGGTGTTGGTTTGGGGATGATGGTGGTGAGGAATGATCAGATTGTGCATTGTCAAGTGAATTGGATTGAGATTGGATAGAGGATTCAGGTTGGTTGATTTAAGAAGGATCAAAATGTTCAGGAATGTATGGTTCATCAACTATAGGTTTATTGATTTGTTCAATGAGTGACTCAGGGATGTATAGTTCATGGAATTGTTCATGTAATTATGAGTGTGGTGGGGAAGGAATGTATGGTTCATGGAATGGTATGTGATTAGGTGAGGTTGCTGGTGTAGTATCATGCACTTGTTGTACAACTTGTTGAACCAATTCATCAAGTTCCACATTTTCAATCAATAATTATGGCTCATCTGCCACATCCTCAACATTCTACATTATATTATCATCATCACCAGGAGCGTCATCATCATTATTATCATTCCATGCATCATCACTTGATTCACTATCACTGCTTGACTCATGTTCATCTTCAAAAATTTCCACCTCTACCTCAGGTTCAGGTGAGACAGGAACATCCATAATCTTCATATGGTGATTTAATGTCACATCCCGGCTTAGGGCCTAGGCGTATGACCAATAGTTGGTACCTGTTTTGTAAATACATCAGAGTTGCGATTTATTTTAGCGGAAGACTTTGATTATAATAAAATATTAATTTATTTGGAACACCTCTCGGACAATAATTATCCAAGTATTTGATTTATAAACATCGTTCAATCTTATTTGCAATATTTTAATAATTTTTAAACTGAGCCATATCTACCTTGCGAGCATCTAACTCCATGAATGACTATAATTCCTTGCTACATGTGCTTCTGTTTCCCTAAAATGTGGGGAAAAATACTTCAGTGATATGCTGGTGAATCGTTGACTCAAAAAACATTTAATAAATCTTTATTTTTATTGTTATAATACAAATAGAGTTTTCTGTACATACTCAGTAGAAAGTATTTCATTCCTGGCATTTGTACCACTATCCTACACACACAAAAGTGTTCCCTGAGCCACATAGCCCTTAATGGAGAACTAATTATGATTGTTAGCCCGTGGCCACATGGCCTTTGATTGTTTAGGCTCGACAGTTATGTATGGATCCAGACACATGTGTAATCGGTCTGAGTTGCTTTTTATTTTCTATCTTGTATTATAACGTTTTAGAGATCACGTAATTTTATGTAAACGTTGACTGAATCTTTAAGATAAACAACCGTTCATCTTATAGAGTATAAATATGTTTTGACTGTTTGTAAAGGTTTAAGGTATTCACTGTAATTGTTGTTCTGAATGATGTGGTGATCTCGTTTGAAAACCTTTGTGAATGAATGATGATTAACCTATAATAAAATAGGTTTATATAAATATCCGGATCATCTCTTGATCCAGCTATAGACCTTTAGTCCGGTTTTGATAGCTTTAAACCTTGATTGAGCATTTGATTGAATAAAATATTTATATCTAGAAATCTTTCTTTTTATTTGCTAATCATGTACTGAGTTTCTTCTTCATGAAGAAACATCTATAATAAGTTTCTTCTTTAAGAAGAAACGTCAATCTGACTATAATCCTTGTCGGTAAAATATAGTCATGAAGAAACACTTATTTGGTTGTATCTTTTCATATAAAACTTTTACGTTTCTTAATTGTAAAGAAACAATTTAGCTATACCATTTATATGTAAAAGCTTATGTTTCTTAATCTTGAAGAAACAATATTTTAACTATATCCTCATCTATATAAAATTCTATGTTTCTTAATTATAAAGAAACATTATTATCTAGGTTATACCACCAACTAGGGTTTAAGCCATGATATAATAATAAAATAATAACTTAGGCAGAACCCCTACCTTAAAGCAAGCACTCATAATGCTAATAATAATAAAAAGAGTAACAAGTTGTTGGCAGGGCTTCGGGACATCTTTTCTTGCTCGTACTTTGAGAAAACGAGTCGTCGATTGGCCGGGAAAGTTGGGAACGGAGTTCTAGGTTAAGTGTGTGTTAATGAAGGTGTATTTGGGATGAGGAGGCTCAATCCCGTAGCTGACCTATTTATAGGAGAAATCTAACTCCTTCGCGCGACACTAAGATCTTGTTTGTGATCTTCGCGTAGCTCTAAGATCTCCTTAAGTCGGTTACTATTTGTTGATCTTAGAGTAGCACTAACATCACTAAGCTAAGATCTTCGCACGGCGCTAACATCACTCAGCTAAGTTTTTTCATTTTCAGTCCATGAACTTAATTGATTTGGCATTCTTGGTTTATTCTATGATGGAGTTTTATTTTCCTTATTTATACCCATGTGGAATGCTTCAACTTTCTTCCATATTTCCATGTGGAATGGATTTATGGGATAGTTTTATTTCTTTATCAAAATCCCTTTACTTAGTTAAATTTTTCATTACTTGTCTTCAGAGTATTTTTATCCTTCAACTATACTAAGTTGTCAAATTTGGATCGAAATTTTGAAGATGTTACATTTAACAACCATGGCAAAATTTCAAACTCAACAGCTTGATTAAACTGACTTGTAGAAGTCAATCTATTGATCCTTGTCTAGACATTAGAGTCTTGCAATACAAGAGTGGCACAAATAGTTGGTAAAGTTGGAAGTATGCCATTGAAGATAATCTGAAGAAACATTGGGTACATCAAAATCTTGCCATTCTCTCTCCTTCTTGCATTAGTAACAAGTCTTTCACATATCAATCTTGAGTAATTAAATAGCTGATTGTACACAAATAGTAGTATTGCGAATTATCTGCTCAATAATGTCCATGACCCTCTTCTTAGAAACAAGCTCTATCTTACATAATGTATCAGAAATCGGTAGATTAAAGGAAACATACCCTTTTGACACTGGCCTTCATGAATGTTCCTTTAATAACCCATAGTTTCTTGAAATGTTCTCAATAATCTTTCTTGAGAATAAGATAATTGATTTTCAAAGTCATCATCAAGTTGCAATCTTGTTTGTATGATATGCTCTGTTATTTCAATTTCTCTTCCAAGGAGTATGGCTTCAGTACGTTGCCCATTTTCATCATTTATATACTCATCATAACCCCAAAAATCAGTATGATAATTTTTATATAAGATAGGGTTTTCTATTAGGGAAAATCGGAGGTTTAAGCGGTTCAACCAATTAATCATCAGTTCAAGCGGTTGATTCACCTCTGTTACTTGAAGAAAAACACACATATTGTGCTTTGGCACAAATTTATAAACCATCGTTTCTACACATTCACAAACAGACATTTTAAAGTAAAATTAGTCATTTGAAAATATATTTGAACACGCAAGTAAGAATAATTGAAGAAAAAGATAGTATATAAGAACATGTTCTTCGAAAATTTTAAACCTACACATAAAACAGAGGCGGTTAGTAATCAATAAAATTTGAGGCCCTAAACCTAGCTTGTAGGTGTCAGAAATCATATTCATTAAGCTTACCAAGTCGGAATCGTAAAATCATAACACCGATAAGCATATTGATAGAGCAATGGTTCAATATCTAGGGCACGAGCAAAGATAATACAATAGTGGAAAGAGTAAAAGTAAGTGAAAAGTTTCTAAAACCCCCTTTTATACTATATCCTTTGGTTTGAAAGTGGGTTCTAAATGCATTTTGTTGTTTTGTGCAAAAAAACTGCCAAAAACCTTTTCAAATTTCAAACACAAATTCTGCTCGAGCAAGCTATCAAACATAAGTATGCTTGTGTACAAGGATACTCAAATTCAAGTTTACTCGATCACATTAATGGTTTTAGAAATAAACTAAGTGAAATAATGAAAATAGTATACTCGAGAATACAAGGTTACTCGAGAAGCTAATCATAAGTATTACAACCAAGTGTAAGTTATCAAGCACACTACCTTACTCGAGATCAACGAAGTTCTTGATAAAAGTAACTTAGTAATATTACTAACTTGAAACACATTTATCAATAATCCTGAACTCTATTTGAGATCCAGTTCACAATATTGAAACTCTGCAACCAAACATGCAAAATATAAACAGAAGTCCACCTGCCATGGTCAAAGCTGAGGAGATTCAGTCAAACCTAGGACATGAGCATCCGAGATGTATAATGATGGTGAAAGCTGGAAATTATATGGTGATGTTACTGTATTCTCAGAAATTTGTTGAGTTGTGATCAGTTTTTAGTTAAAAGAAATTGTATAAAATATTGCTTTACGACCTTGCGTGGTTAAGCAATGTTGATTTCTTAACTAGGTGAATAATTTATTTAAACAAACTTATAGAGTCATTGGTCAAACTTTAAAGTTAAATATAGCCATGAGGAGAAGATGATCTTTGTGATGTTTTTTTTAGAAATGGAGTAAAGTGGAGCAAAATGAGAAGATGATAAGCTCCAAAGTTAAAGCTCATTACTCCCTCCACTTTATTAAGGGTATGTTTGAACTCTTTTATAAATCTTTTTTATGCATCTTGACTTTATTCATGTTCTTCATTATATAGCAATCAGAGCAAGTGGTAAATTATTTTGTTGTTATCCATAGTAACTTACACAAGCAAACTAATTACTTAAATTTGAGATATGACCTGATTGATGCTACAACAAGTGACAATGTGTAGGTAATATCGCTTTTACTGATCATTTAAAATTTGATTTTTTTTTATATTTTTATAAAACTAGAATCTTGAACATTGTTTGTGATTTCTTGATAGGTATATCCAAAATCATGCAGTTCACTATAATTTTCCAAGGAGGACGAAAATGTCCCAAATGTTCAAAGAAAATGCACTTGTAGAAGCTAGGGAAACACTGTATAAGTAACCTGCAAGGACAACACCACGAATCCGCCAAAGTTCATTAAGTTCAATATAAAAAGCATCGATTTCACGAACACCATTTGCTCGAGTTCGCATGCCCTGATGCAGCGCCACTCAGTAAAGCTAAAGAAACTTCGTTGGCTCCAAATAGTCTTAAATGACTAATTTTAATACACTTACATTCTATTTGTATGGTTTAGTTCATATTTTGAGTCATTGTGCACTAACTGTTTGAATTTGTTTGTGTAATTTAGTGGCAGCGCATCTGCAGATGGATCAAGACTTGTTGTTTTGTATAAATCCTCTTTCTTTCAGTTAATGAATGTTCTTTTGTTTATTTCTATGCACATTACACATATAAATTAACTGAATTGTAAGTGATTATTTAATAACAAACCTGATATTTACCATTTTTTTTACCGTTTGAAATTTTGAAACCTTGTGACAGAAACTAAAAACAAAACGATTGCGAAACCAAGTCGATGACCAGTGTCATGGTTTTAAACAGAACCATGAACACCTCAAAATGGGAAATATGTAAGTTTGATTTATGCAACGTTTTACCCATTTTTTATTAGGTTCTTATATGATACGGTTTAAAATTTATGAAGTTGCTAACTTCATCTTTTGAAATCAACACTGCATTTTTCTCTAGTTCTTTTTACAAAGTTTTTTATTTTGTTTGGAGTTTTGATTAGATATCCTTGATTGTAAAATCAAATTTCATGAAGATTAACTTACAACAAGATGTTAGACCCCCGCCGCAACGTTAAGCTTAGTAGAGATTAAAATACTACGCTTTATGGAAGGTCTTACATATATAATCAGAGTTAGTGTAAAATATTCCAAAGAAGCTGCATCGGAGTAAACATGTGCAAAGGAGTAAAACCTTGCTTCTCTGCAAGTTATTCATGTTAACCAGATACCTTTCAAATTCATATTATAAACAAACTTCAATTACACTTTAACTTGGTAATAGATTTAGGATGAGTTTAACACAAAGAATAATACATAGTTTCTACAATGAAGATTTTGTTAGATATGAAAATAATTATAAAACAAATTATCTACAACGTATCTATTCTTCAAATCCTATTAGTCTAGTCGGTGTATAATTTTGATGCCCATCTGAGTAAACCAAAACTCGTCTTGCTCGACACTTTCTAACACGATTAACCCATCATATCCTTAGTCGGAGGCGGGATAGAGTTTGACTAACACAAAACCGGAAGAACTCAATCTAAGAAACCCAAGAAGACCCCCATAAAAGCCATCCTTTGAAACAATCTAATTTGTGCAGACTGTTCATTCGAGTCAAATATTTAACTCTGACCAACTTTCATCTCGTTTGATAAATTTTTCCCACATCCAACAATCGAGTAACGCCCTCACTACATGTATCAACTGTGGCAATTTTTAGTCATTTGGGCCCGATAATTTGATTAACCACCAATCATATTCCATAAAATAATAGTGCAATTTTATTATAATTACCTAGCCCATTTGTGGCAGTTTGCAGGCTAAGTAGCTTCAATCATCTTATACATTTGTACCTACACATATTCCTTCCCAAGACTCGGGTCTACGCTTCAAGTTCCTCGGTTGATGATTAAAATTCAAGCCTAAAACTATGTTATGTAAACGTGTCATGAGGTTAAGTTTTAAAAATATTATTAGTTGATAATATATATCTATTTTTGTTCAGTTCATTGAACATCACCACAACATATATATATATATATATATATATATATATATATATATATATATATATATATATATATATATATATATTGTAAAGGTGTTGTGATAATTCTCAATAACAAAAAATAGTTTTACTACCTGCATAATTTGTTAAGTAAATCCATCAGTGTACTTGAATTTCTTTTAGGAAATTGTGCGTTCTGACTATTATATAAAAAATCATGTTTCAGATAAAATGATGCCATGCTAATGGTTGATTGTTTAGACACAAACCAATGTACAAAATTAAGTTAAAATACAACTAATCTCTGCAAAACTAATAACATGATAATTAAATTAAGCAAAATACAATTAAAACAATGTACATAGAACTCACAATTAAGGGTCATTCGGTCATCACATAGGATCCTTCCAAGCACACTTAACCAGACAACCACTTCCATAACCATTTCCACCCCCTTTTGAATACTTACATTCACACGCTATTGAAACTGCAAACTCCACATAGTCGAAATTAAATCATGTGAACCCTAATGAAGTTCAAAATTGGGAAGTAAGAGCAAAGGCCATATTCAACGACCAGAAAGCAGTGTCAATTAATCGAGCTATGCATGACTGATAAGAATCATAGATCAAACAAACGGTTTGTAGCATATGATGGTGGTGATGTATGATAGCCGACACGTGCTCCGATCTAAACATTACAACCTAACCACATGAATCTGATAGCTGAACTGAGAATATCAACATTCACACAATTGGAGCGGGGTTGTTAACCGAGGCTCAGGTCTTGGTACACGGCTGCAACAAAGGTTGCCACGCCCGAGCCGGAGCCTCATCACAACCATAAACCATAGAGAACATGCCGGATAACAAACCATCCACCAAAACAATCCGAGTTACACAGTAATCATCGCCAAAAAAGTCATAGTATAACTGGTAAATGATCTATATGCTAATAAACTTAACTGATATAATGTTAAATATTTATGCTTCCCGTGTATAATTTATATAATATTTTAATAGTTTATGTTCGATTTTAGTCGAGATTTGTATACTACTAACACTTTTATGTTTCGTAGGCAATGTAAGTTGATCGTGATTAAAAAGGGCGAAAAACGAGTTAAAAAGAGCCAAAACGGAGATCCGGAACTCGTCAGAAAGGAACAGGACAGAGAACCAATCAGACCGGGCCGGTCTGATCGGCCCCCTATCTGTGACACGCCGCGCCGCGCGGCCAGGCACCCATACCCTGGTCGCGCGGCGCCTAGATGTTGAAACCCGGTGGATCAATCCTATAACTATAACAGATCTCGGATCTGTGTGTATTTGATTAATCCGTAACTTAGATCTAGCTCATAATTACGTTTGATTAAGTGTTATATGTGTATATATGTTATCAGTATATTAGTAGTTGTCTGTTTTTGAATAATATTAAGGATGAAGATCGACAGAGTGTTTGGACAGCGTATCGTTAATTAATTTTCCAAAAACTTAAATTATGTGAACAGTGTTCACCCTTAAATAGAAGACGGACCTGGTTCGTTAACATCCCCTAATGAACTAGTGTCCGCTTCGTTACATACATTAGAAAGTAAATAGCTTAACGAATCACCCCATGATTCGTTAACATTCCCTAACGAATCAGTAGGGAATAAACTTAAGTCTTAGTTCACTAAACAACCTTAGCGAACTACACATTACATATAACGAACTAAACAGATAAATAATTGTTTATTACATTAAACAAAAGACAAATACATTAACGATAATTACAAAGACTCAAGACGCAAAACCGTGCACTAACAGACACCCCCTCTTCTTGAGGTCTTTGTCTTTGTCTTCACTTGAAACGCTTGGACTGCCAGTCTCTATAACTATGAATTCCATTTTCATGACAAACACGCATAACACGCTGGAATTGCATAGCCAGGTCATAGTCTTCATTGCGCTCAATTAGAATCTGGTTCTTGTGTAGCATGTCATTGTCGGTCTCCGATAAATTAACCAACCACATAGGGTCGATTATCTTGATAAGCTCAGTCTTCAGTCCTTTACCAAGCACAATGACGGCCTTGCCAGTACGATTATCATAGTACCAGCGGTCAAACGAGAGATGCATGTGTTGGGGCATCGTCTTCACAGGTACCAGTTTCATTGTCTTTGGCGGCTTTACCTTAAGAACCAGTTTCCTCCAGCCAATCCTTGGATCAATCTCGTCAATACGTTTACATCTCGGGACCTGGGGCTTGAAGAACTTGAAGCCATGATTGACCTCGAACAGTAAGTGTTGATGAAACAACTCAGCTATTTGGTGACCACCACGATTGATGAATGGACGATGCGTGAGGGTGCGAACATCCCAACGCGGCTTCCTTTACCGTGAGTGAGTATGCACGAGTCCATATGTCGGCTTACATACATTTTACCCCCGGGGGTCCGTTTCTTATTGGTATCGAGACGCACGCAAGGGAGGAACAATTGTATGACTAATAGCGGATTTTGATCAAGTCAGTAATTTGGATTGTACGAATTACAGCAGTGATCAAGTTTAATGACTTTGGGTTTTCTCTGAAAGAGAGTAAAATATTCATGCTTATGAATACCCAGATGATTAAGCCGCATAAAGACTCACAGTGTCCAGAATCCTAACGCTTGTTAATTGCTTTATTATATTTTTGGGTGATCAACAACTATAAGGCTTGAGTATGACTGGATATTACATTTCTGCCATCCTCACCGATATTTTTGCTAGAGACTAACACCTCTTTCAATTTGGCTTTCTTTAGGTTTATATCACTTACTTTACTCTAACAGCTTGTTTAAGACCTATCAATGCACCAATGATTAAGCACACAGTCTTTTAAGCTTATTTGTTTCTGGATTTGGGGTCAAATAATCAATGTGCTATCATTTTCTCTTTTTGCTTCAAAAACTCAAAATTTTGAGGAGCAAAAAAAAAAAAAAAATTAATCGCCCCAGTTACTTTAAGTTCATAAATTAATGGCTATCCTGTACATCTACAAGTAGATAACAGGACCAATACATGCAAGCATGCTTCACAAACTTGAATAACTGACATAATTCTCAGCTAAAATATAAAGTAGAATACTTGACGAACGCCCCAAGTACTTTCCATTTGTCAAGTGAATGGCTAACCCGAATATTTATAAGAAATTATCAGGACCAAACATATACAAGTATATGTCCTTCAAAATAGACGCAAATGACATAATTTTCAGCGAACATAAGCAAAAATCTTTTTGGTTTTTCTCTTTACAAACTAAAAACACAATCTTTTTTGTCTTTTCGGATTTTTCTTTACAAAACGAGAAAATTCACATTCTTTTTGACTTTTTCAGAATTTTCTGTACAAACAGAAATCACAATCTTTTTGGTATTTTCTAATTTTAAAATGTTTTTGGATTTTTTTAAAGTTTTCTAATGTTTTTGGGTTTTATCTATACAAATTAAAAGCACAATATTTTTGTATTTTCGAAGATTCACCCCCTAAAACCTAAAAACAAGATAAAATTTAAACTTGAACAAACTAAAATAAAGATAATTATCCTAATTTTAGGATCTCAGCAAGGGTCTTCAATCCATTTAAACCAAGCAGAAAGTTAAAACGTGTTTTATCAAAGGCTTTGGTAAATAGATCAGCTTTTTGAAAATCAGTATGTACTTTCTCAATGTCAATTAATTTCTTTTCATAATAATCCCGTATATAATGATATCGAATTTCGATATGTTTTGTTTTAGAATGTTGTACGGGATTCTTGGTGATACTAATAGCAGCAGAATTATCAATCAAGATGGGAGTAGTAAGAAACTTCAAACCGTAGTCCCGAAGATGTTGTTGAATCCATAAAACCTGGGAACAGCAACTCGAGGCTGCAACATACTCAGCTTCGGCGGTTGAAGTGGAGACCGTTGTCTGCTTCTTACACTGCCAGGAAACAAGCCAGCTTCCTAAGAATTGACATCCCGCTGTAGTAGAATTGAAATTGATCTTGCATCCTACATATTCCGAGTCTGAGTAAGCGGTAAGATCAAAAGTATCATCTTTGGGTGCCATAGCCCGATGTCAGTATTTCCCCTTAGATATTGTAGAATACGCTTGACCGCTGCTAGGTGAGTCACTCGGGGACTAGCTTGGTACCTAGCACATAAACAAACACCAAACATTATGTCGGGTCGAGAAGCAGTTAAATATATTAAAGAACCAATCATAGCACGATATAGGGTCGGATCAACAGTATCCTCCGGTTCATCCGGTAATAAATTGTGACCCATGGAAAGAGGAGTAGAAGGGATTTTTCCGGCAGTAATCTTGAATCGGCTCAAGACGTCGTTCACATATTTTGTCTGATGAATGAAGATTCCTTGATCATACTGATGAACCTAAAACCCTAAAAAGAAATTCATATCTCCCATTGAACTCATCTCGAACTTGGTTTGCATTGACTTCTCGAATTCTTTACACAACATGCCGTTTGTAGACCCAAAGATAATGTCATCAACATAAATTTGAACGAGGAGAAGATCATCACCAATATTCTTATAAAAAAAGTGCAGTCGACAGTTCCACGTTTGAAACCATTATCCGTCAGATGGTCGGCGAGCGTGCCATACCAAGCTCTCGGGACTTGATGTAGACCATATAATGCCTTGTTTAATGGGTAAACATGGTCAGGATAATCAGGATCTTAAAAACCTGGAGGCTGTAAAACAAACACTTCCTCATGAAGTTCACCATTGAGAAAAGCACTTTTAACATCCATTTGATATACCTTAATATTCTTGTAAGCAGCATATGCCAGGAAGATTCGAATCGAATCTAATCTTGCAACTGGAGCATAAACCTTAGTGTAATCAATACCCTATTGCTGATGAAAACCTTGTACCACTAAACGTGCCTTGTTTCTCACAATTACCCCACGATCATCTTTCTTACGCTTATATACCCACTTAGT
Source organism: Bidens hawaiensis (assembly GCF_021521415.1). NCBI lineage: Eukaryota > Viridiplantae > Streptophyta > Magnoliopsida > Asterales > Asteraceae > Bidens > Bidens hawaiensis. The sequence continues at coordinate 52,949 of NW_027496633.1, forward strand.
CGGAATCGCTTTCTTGACTCTAGCAGGTTTGTCGATAAGATCCCAAACACCAAAATGAGCAAATTGCTGTAATTATTCTTGCATAGCTTCTACCCAAGAAGGATCTTGAAGTGTCACACAAGGAGTCGTTGGCTCAACTTGTGATAGAAAACAAGTGAATTTAGCAACAGTTACAATTCCAGACGAGTGTAAGTCAGCATAAGCACATAAGACATTGTTTTCACTTGAAGAAGCAACTTGACGACGAGTTTGAACTCCCACATCTAGTTCTCCAATAATGTTTTCTTGTGGATGGTAATTATGAATCCTAAGAGTAGGATTTTCAGAAACAACAACATTTTCAAATAAATTAGTGTAATGTTCACCCAATTCAGGAGATGAAACATCACCATCAAGTTCAGTAACTTGATCTACAACTGCATTATCATCAGATGAAGTAGAGGCATTATCATAATGAACAGGAGACTCATTATCAGGTTCGTCAGTTGAAGCAACAATTGGAGCTTCAACATCATTTGAACTTGCAAACCTTGGAATTTCCAAATGTTCTTCAAAATAAGCGCGAACTAAATCTTCATCTGGATGATCGGTTGTTGGAGTAAATGAATTGAATATGCCATCATAGTCAAGCATCCAGTCGGGACCTTTTCCTTGAGAAGGAGTAGTGTACTTCTGACAGTCCACATGATACCATTCTTCAACACAACCGGACGTAAAGTTAAACACTCTTTTCTTAGGTGATGCATACCCCAAGAAATAACCTTCAATGGCTTTTTCATCAAACTTTCTCACATCCTTTTTCAACATAGTACAAGGACACCCAAATGGTTCCAAGTACTTTAAATTAGGTTTACGATTATTCAGCAATTCATAACTGATCTTCTTGAGTCTTTTAACAATTAGAACTCGATTGAGTGTATAACAAGCAGTATTCACCGCCTCATTCCAAAACTGGACAGGAAGCTTAGAATCAGCAAGCATAGTTCTTGCAGCTTCAATCAAGGTTCTATTCTTTCGTTCAGCAACACCGTTTTGTTGAGGTACATAAGGTGCACTATATTCACGGTGAATTCCCTTTTGGATACAAAAGAAATCCAATATAGTGTTTTTGAATTCAGTTCCATTACCACTTCGAATTCTCCTCACCTTTTGTTTGTAAAGTGATTCAATTTTAGTGATAAGGTTTTGTACCAAAACAGGCATTTGATCTTTCGAACTCATAAATAAGACCCATGAGTATCTCGAATAATCATCAGTCACTACTAGGCAATACCAGTCTCCAGAAATACTCACACGATTCACTGGACCGAATAAATCCATATGAAGTCGTTCAAGCGGAGTATCAATGGAATTTAATAACTTAGATGGGTGTGATTTCTTCTTCTGTTTGCCCTTCTTGCAAGCAACAAAGTGATCGGATAACTTAATATTCTTCAACGAGACACCCTCAACTATGTCATTTGCCATCAAGTAGTTCATCTTTTGAATATGAATGTAACCCATTCTATGATGCCATAGAATAGAGTCTTTCTCGGTTGCTTTCGAGACAAAACATGTTTCAATCGATGTTGATACTTTAGAACTCATATTCAAGACATAAATATCATTTGATCGAGGTGATCGCATGACAACCATGTCCTCGGGAATCACGTAACCCGGTTTCAAAATCAGACAAACCATGTACTGTTTATCACAGATTTGCGACACAATTAATAAATTATGGTCCACTTTATCACAATAGTTAACCTTCTCAAAAGTAATCTTCCCATTTGAAACATCACCTTCTTGTGTAATCATACCCCCAGAATTCCCAGTAAACGCCACATAACCCCCTTGAATATTTCTCACATTTGTTAAGAGTTTGAGATTCCCAGTAATATGACGAGAACATCCACCATCCATGATCGAGTTTTCACCAGAAATAGTCTTGGATGTACCCTACACACAAAAGAAAATGATTTGTTCAAAAAGGCAGCCCAGGCCTCGGTCTTGGGCACCTTTTGGTTTCCTTGAGAAAAGTTACTTTAGTTGCATTCAATTGTTGTTCAACAACTTGAGAATAAGTTATAGGTTTCTTAGACTTTTGTCTTAGATACGCAGCTTGAACCACATTTGAATTAACATATTTGCATTATGGTTCAGTAAGAATAAACTTAGGTTTAACGGAACCATGAGTTTCATTCACATGAACAACTTTTCGAGGATGTACATTCGAACACATAATATGAGTAACATCAGCATACGACACAGGTCGTTTCAGAATCTCCTTTACCAATGGAACTGGTTTGGAGTGGTCCTTGATAAAAGGATGAAGATTCTGATAGTTCTTCTAGCCACAATTTCTTACTACATGACCTTGTTGACCGCAAAGAAAACAACTTCGCATGTCAACATGATGATGTTGAAAATTTGTTGGAACATGTGACACAGATGATGACTGATGACTCACAGTTTTGGTCATACTCTTTGCAAAATCATCAGATAATTCAGATTTCTTTTTCAAGTAAATATCTAAATTAGAACAATTTGAAAAACTTTTCAACGTATCTGTTCCAGTTGACTTCACAAATTGAACCTTTTTAGCTTGTTTTAATACTTGCTTTGCATTAGTCAATGGATCAGATGGAACTGATGTTTTTGTTTGAGCATATTGACGTTCAAGTTCATGAACCTTGGAAGTTTCATTGTAAAACATACTCTCAATCAGTTCAGGTTTAATGATACTTATTGGAATGTCTTTCTCAGTGAACATCGTGTCCATCCCCTTTAACTTAAACACATGAGCAAATGACGGCTTAGATGCATTAGGATATATGAAACGCAACAAATCCTCATCAGAAATTTTGGGTTTTTCTGGTTTCTTAGCCTTCACTGGTTTGACAAGAGCATCTTGTTTCATCTTAGTTGTGTGCGAACCATACACAGCTTCCTCAAATTCATGAGGTTCACAAAGTATGTGATTAGAACTTGGAATGTTCTTGTTCTTGTGTATAATTTCAGGTTCAAACACATCCTCAATGATAACTTTGCCAACATTTTCAACAAAAACTTTGTTGCTTTGAACATGAGGCTTTTGAATTGAAGATTGGTGTTTAAGACCTTTAGTAGAAACAGGTTTTGATTTTTCTGAAATCACAGGTTCTTTAAGAATAACATCTTCCTCAGTTGGAGCAAAAGGATTAATTTTATAATCATTGTGAAATGGTGGTGGAATTTCAACAAAACCTATACCTTTCTTTGAATCCTTTTGTTTTCTAGAAACTTCAATAATTTCATTCAATAGAAAAGAGGAATTTAGAAATTTACCCAATTTATTCTTTAACTCAAGAACCTCATTCTCAAGCTCGGTTATCTTCGAACGATGTTTCAAAATTTCTTGAACTTTTGATCATTAATTGTCATTTTTATAGATAACTCAGCTTTGAGATCATGGTTACTTGTCGACAGTGCTTCAATCTTTTCATGAGATCTCATTTGAGATTCGAGAGATTGTCGATAAGTATCCTTTAGAGAAGCAATTTCTCTCACTAATTTTTCATTGTGATTCTTAAAATAATCTAACTTAGGTTTGTTAGATTCACATTCAACACAATTTACTTTAACAGATGATGTTGCAGAAATAGAATGACTAACCTCATTTATCTTAGCCATGCACGCAAAGACTATTGAAGGCTTGTCACAGGAATCATCAGAATCCGCTCCAGAGTCATTATCAGAAGACACCTCACTTCCACTAGCATCATAAAAATCTTGAGTCAACCCGAACAAAGCCAAATTAGCTTGATTATCATTACATAATAGTCGTTGTGACCAATCATCTCCATTAGCTAACATTGCCTGTGATCCAGAACTTGATGGTTTCTTCTCAGCATCATTACCTCGTGGTGTTGAAGAGTTTGAATTTTGACCACGAGGACCAGTATACTCCTTTTTCGGTTTGTCACATTCTTTTGCAAAATGACCGAATTCTTGACAATTATAACATTTCACCTTCAACTTGTCAAATCCCAACTTCTTGTTCAGGGCAGGAAGATCTTTTCCGGTTCTTTGCATGAATCTTTTCACCTTACGAACAATCATTGCCATGTTCCACTTTAAATCCATGATTTCTAAGTCATCTGGATCAATCTGATCATAGTCTTCATCGGTCAGATCACTAGTGGCAATTTTGCTACTCACCAGATTTTCGTAAGAAGTCATGAAAGCTAATAAGAAGGCAAAATTTTGTTCAGCTTCTTTCATGTTAACATTTGGAGGTGATGAGTATTGATTTGTCGAAGACGAACTTCCTGAACCAGCAGAAACAAATGGTGATCTAGAGTTACCAGCAGTATAAAAACATTCTCTAGGATCACTATAGATGGTTGTTTCATTTTCTCTTGCATTCTGCGTTAGAAATGCAGTAATCGGTGAAATGGTGGAACTCAGAGGCATGCTCCCACCATAGAAAGCAGGATCTTGACTTTCCTTTGATGATTTTTTACACTTAAGATCATACTCATGAGCTTCAATCTTTTGTAAAAACACAATTGCAGTCAAGTCTTCATTGAAATAACTGTTTTCTTTTAATACCATTAGAAAAGTAGAGTACGAACTTGGTAGTGCACTCTTAATAGTATCAATCTTGTCAATCTCAGAAATTTCCAACTTCATTTTATCCATTTCTGCAATCAAGTGATTGAATCTCGTTGTCATCTCTTCAACCGTTTCACCTTTGAGTTAATTAAAGTTTCTGAATTAAAACTTAAGCCGTGTTTCCCATACTTCTCATTCTTCTCATTGAATCTCATTGCTTTCAGCCGTGTTTCCCATACTTCTCATTCGGATATGTTGAAACAAAGAGGCACATATTTTAATACTACCAACTTGGTGAAATATATTTTCAGGTAAAGCCATGGTTAGAGTAGAGTAGGCTTTTGTTTCTATCTCTAATGCTTTCTTCTCTTCTTGTGAATATTGAGATATAGCTTTCGATCTGAATCCAATAGTCTCATCCCCAATCATAGGAACAGTATAAACTTCATCTAAACAATATGAGCAGTCAGGATGAACAGATCCTAGATGAGCACGAAACCTAGGTTCCCATTTGGAAAAGTCACTGAACTTCATCAATCTTGCACATTTCGAATGTGAACCTATCTCGGTATCAAGTTGCAAATTTTGTTGAGCTTCTCAACATGTTTTGAGAAGCTAATGCATACATACCGGCCATTTTTGACAAGTTTCAAAAATTCAAGGGTGTAACGAATCAATTAACGAATAAGGTTAACAAATAGTGAACAGTTGTAGCGAACTGTGAACAGTAAATTAACTAATCAAATCTCAACGAAGCTAAGATTGATCAGATAGCGAATCAAGATTGATCTTAACGAATCAATCCAACGAATCAGAAAGTCAACGAATCAGATTTAACACTAAGTCAAATTAACGAATTGACTAACGAATCATCTAGCGAATTGATAAGAGGAATCTTGACGAATTAGAAAGTATTCAGTAACGAATCGCTAAGAAAGACTTAGCGAAATGGACAACGAACCAGCTACAGTTGATAGCGAATCAAACTATAGCGAATCAGGTTGTTACAACGGTTTGTAACAAACTCTGACACCTAATGCCACGTGGCAAAGGTTGTTATAACACAAATCCCAAAGTAGACGTGTGTCACACGAATCTGTTAACCCAAATCACGAATTAGATAACACGAATCAAATATTTATGCGAACTGGTTAACGAATTACTTGGAGTTTATAACGAATCGACTAACTTAGATAACGAATCAAAGTGAATAAGATAACGAATCATCATAAAGATGATAACGAATCATGTTCATCTTCAAATCTTCAAAGAAGATTTCCAGATTTTCTGGAAATGAAGAACACGAAACCCAAAAACCCAGAAACTTAAATTCGTAATACAATCTCAATTCTTAACCAAAACGCACAAATAACATACCAAACGACTCATAATTCAATCACGAATCCAAAACATCTGAACTCATAACCAATTAACCCCGATTACCAGTCCAATTATACCAAAACAAACACCCCGTTTCGATTAACTCCGAAATCAATACCAAATCCATCCAAAACCAAACCAAACATCAATTCCGATTCACAATACCTTTCCTATACCTTAACCAACTCAAATCCAGTCCAAACCTACCATAATTCAATAAATTCAACTCAAATTGATCCAAATTCACCCAAACATAACACTAGCAATAGATTAAACATCCAATACTCTAAATATCCACCAAATCAAGTGTAATTGAGCCCCGAAAGCTCTGATACCACTTGTTGAAACCCGGTGGATCAATCCTATAACTATAACAGATCTCGGATCTGTGTGTATTTGATTAATCCATAACTTAGATCTAGCTTATAATTACGTTTGATTAAGTGTTATATGTGTATATATATTATCAGTATATTAGTAGTTGTCTGTGTATGAATAATATTAAGGATGAAGATCGACAGAGTGTTTGGACAACGTATCGTTAATTAATTCTCCAAAAACTTAAATTATGTGAACAGTGTTCACCCTTAAATAGAAGACGGACCTAGTTCGTTAACATCCCCTAACGAACTAGTGTCCGCTTCGTTACATACATTAGAAAGTAAATAGCTTAACGAATCACCTCCTGATTCGTTAACATTCCCTAACGAATCAGGAGGGAATAAACTTAAGTCTTAGTTCGCTAAACAACCTTAGCGAACTAGATATTACATATAACGAACTAAACATATAAATAATTGTTTATTACATTAAACAAAAGACAAATACATTAACGATAATTACAAAGACTCAAGACGCAAAACCGTGCACTAACACTAGAGGCTGCTGGTGGATTTTTATTTCGTTTTTATTACGTGTTGGCCCTTGTTTTCAGTATAAAAACATCTTTAACTTAAACCTACTGCCACCAGACGAATTTGGTGTTTTTATGAGCATACTTCCGAGTCTTGTGGTGATTTTGAAGGCACGAGAACAGCCGTGAAGAGTTGGACGTTCGCGATTGAAGATTACGGGTTTTATCATCTCTGATTTCCCGTTCTTTATATTTTCACCATGTTTTCAGTTTTATTTGTTTTGTTTGATTTAGACTATATGATGCTAGGCTAAACCTCATAAACTACCTAGGTCGTGAAGAACCTTTGTTCGGTTTGATTTTGTTTGGGTATGGATTTTATGTTCTAAGTAAATTGTTGAGTTTGAATTAATTGATGTGTGTGATTGCTTGGTTTTGTTTACTTGGATTTATGTTTCACATTGCCCTTGTTGATTGTTTTATAGGATAGTGTTTTGTTAGGTCATTTACTGTGTGTTCTTGACTAGTTTATGATTGATATCGATTAAAATCATAGAAACAATAAAACTAATTAAACATATAAAAGTGAGCTGCTAGCCTAGAAAGCTGTAAAGTGATAGGCTATTGCTATATCTTTGTTGGTCAGGATTGCTAGATTTAGTTCTTCGTAAGAGTCCATCTAGGTCTGATTATCAGCTTAGTCTATTAAGTCAATTGAGTCTGCTTAACTATCTTTGATTTCCGCGCTGTAAGGTAGGATTTTGTTATAAAGATACTTAGACATAAATTATTAAATAACCGTAAGGAAGTTTAATTCATAAATTGGTGAGTCTTAAAACTTGTTAGAAATCCATAGGCGTCTTCTTGAAGTTCAAGGGTCCTGTTCGGGTTTTCTGTCAATGGTCTATTTCATGATCCCAGTTCCATAACTTAAGTGTTCCAGTTAATTAATAACCGTAACTTTGGAAATTCTAGCATAGATAGTTGTTTTTATCATTTGAATCAATCTAAGAGTTTTTAATAATTTATTATTAGTTAAATTAATTAGGTTTAAGTTTTATATTAAATTAATTAGTTTTAAGGTAATGATGATATTTTATTATTATTTAAATAATTAGGTTTAGGGTTAATTAGTTTAGTATTAGTTTAATAATTAATTTAGTTAAGTAATCATTAGTTAATCATTAATTAGTAAGTTTTAATTAATAGTTAATTATTATTTAGGGTTTTAATTAATTAGTTTAAAAATTCCCCCTCAAATATTATTATTAAATAGTCGTGTCTTGTAGTTGAGTCTTGTTTGCTAGTTTCGTAATTTATAGAGTCTCGTGGGTACGATATCCGGACTAACTTAGCTGTACTAGAGTCGACCAGTACACTTGCCGGTTAGTAGTTTAAGTTAAGTTTAAGGGTCTAGAGTATTACTTAGTGTTTAGTTTTAGCGTATTTTTATTTGACTACTTTTAGCACATCATACAAATCTCAACTTCTCATCAAGCATAATTCAGTACTTATATCTTAGATAGTTAGATGTAACACAAAAACCGGCATTTCATCAAACACCTCGCATGCGTGTAAAGAAACCTTACCAATTTCAAGAACCAAACTGAACTATTAGTTCTTTCAACAACGATTTTCTGAACAAATGACAAATATAATTCGTCGCCTAGGATTCCTAAATGGAACCTGGCAACAACATAAAGAAATCCGCCACCTCTGTAGACAATCGTCATCGTGTGTCTTCGCCTAGGGTTCCTGAACGGAATCCGGTGACAAATCCGCCACCGCCATGCAGCCATCACTAAGAGTTTCGAATCGGAACCCGGCAACAACATACACAGACGATTTAGAACTTATACCACAAAGACGAAGCTGGTCACGGTGACGGCCAGTGAACCACCACACCACCGCCATAGACCGTTCGTAACCACGACTTCGTCGCCACCAAGGGCTCTGAGTCAGAACCCGGCAACGACAGATGATTTCAGATATATGTTTATATCGGAGACACATAAATAAAGTCGTGCGATGAAATTATGGAGGACATGAAAGAGGGAGGAGATAAACAATGAAAAAAAGATTAAGATGAAACCAAGGGGTTGTAAAAGGTGAAAAAGGCAGGTAAAAGAAGAGATAGGTGGAGAGAAAGTAATAAACCACCGCACAACCCACGTGTATGCACTTGAGTTAACCAACTAGGACATACTATTGTACAACCAATAAAACCAAAGATACAATACACACAATGCTTAACAAAGTGTACAACAGATTAAGCATAAGGTACAAACAGATAATGCTTAAGAAGTTGTCTTTTAATATATATATAATATGAAAAATGGTTATGTATAGCAGGGGTGGAGCCCTAAACGAATTCATGAAGTGCATATGAGAATTCAGGAAGTGTATATGTCATAATAAGTCATGTTAGTGAAATAATTAATTAGTTAGGTTAATAATAATTTGTTTGTATGTGATTTGTGATTCAACCCAAACTTAATTGAACTGACATTACCATTATTTTAATGTTTTTTTTATCCCGTCACATAACGCGGGCTTCTACTAGTATGTATATATATATATATATATATATATATATATATTACAATGTTAAAGTAAAAAACTCACTTCAGTTGTGAAAACCATTTAAACCCTATTATGAGTCTATGACCATTGATCTAGATAAATCAATGATTGAGATTAAATCTACCAAATTAACCTATTAAATTATAAATTTAAACTCCTTTAAAGTACAAAATGGTAAATATATAAATTACATCTTATTGTTTTATGTTACACATCAGTCAAGCCTCTTTTCTCTCTCCTACATCTTTCTCTCCCATGTCTCTTTCTTTCTCTTGTTTTTTGGTGTTGTATGTTTTTTTACCATTTTTTTTAACATATGTTTTAAGAACATTTTACACACTTATTAATTCAATATTTCCAATGAATGTAAATAGGTAAATTACATCCGATTGATTTCTGTCATACATCAGTAATGTCTCTTTTCTCTCTCATACGTCTTTCTCTCACATGTCTCTTTCTCACTCCTGTTTTTTCGGGTATTCTACGTTTTTGAACATATGTTTTAAGAATATTTTACGTACTTATTAAATCAATATTTCCGATGAGAACATACGTTATTCGAACTTATATTTTTAGAACATACGTTTTTCAAACATTGCGCATATGAATTTATTCAACTTTCCCCAATAACACGTGTTTTACGAAACATTTCACATACGAATTTTTTTCAAGTACAAAAGATCTTTAATATAACAATAACAACCCTAAAATTGATCAGTGTGCCTCTCGTAATTTTGTCTTCATGTTATCATTTCTCTCGCTTCACTCATCGGAGAAATGGTCGGAGAGCCGCGAAAGTCTTTTGCGATAAGTCATACCCTCCTTCAACAAGATTTTTAAGCCAACATTTTGATTTATATAAGTTATAAATAAATAAATAAAACAATTTATATTGAATTTACGTTAAACAAATCCACTAGATCTAAATTAAAAAAAAAAACCTTTAATGCACTTGATGTTGATTTACTTTTAGAAGTGTTCTTTTCCAACTTAATACTATTTTGAAAAATGAAATAACCATATAAAAAACACTCACGCACTTTATTATTTTAAGTGCAATGAATACGTCCATCGCATAATCATCTATCTCACTTTCTTTCTCTTTTCACAAGCTTTTTTAATTTCTTCGATTTAGTGTCGTGACATAAAAAGTAAAAAATACAAAGTATACATCAAAAAAATGTGTGTCATCTCGTAACATAAAGTAAAACACAAACATGATATAAAATCCGCCAGATCTAAATACGAAAAGTAAAGACAAATATATTTTGATGAACCAAAGTTAAGCAAAAAAAAGTGCACTGATCTTTAAATAATAAACAAACACAACCTGAAATGAAATCCACCAGATCTTGAAATTTCGTGGTGGAAGAAGGCGACGACGCATCGATGTTCTAATTGGGGATAGGGTTTTAAACTGTTGGCGGCGGATGACGGCGGTGCATCCATCTTGAAGGTTGTATGCGAGTGGCGGTGTGCCTGCTGTGAATATGGACTATTGATGGTTTGGATTTTAGAAAATATGACTCTGAGAGTAATAAAGGTTAGTGTAATGGTAGGTGAAAATGTTAGTGTGATGGTTTTATTGTTTCCATGGAATCTGTAGGTCCTCTAGATGGTTCTCACAATCTTACTCGAATCAATCTATGTTGTTAGTTAGTAGAAATTACTAATAATACTTGAATCTCGGATCTTAGTTTGTATTAATAAAAAGAGAGAAAAGGGAGAAAGTGGAGAGAAAAGTGTCTCTTTTATTTCCTTGGAGAGTTTTATTTCAATGTGAGTTTGTGTAGGGTTAGTGAGGAAATTGATAAAGTGACTCTTTTATAGGCTCCCATTTTCTCCAACTTTAAATAATACGGATACAAAATAAACGTACTGAGGTACGTAATACACCGACTATTAGCAAATAGAAAGACATACACAATAATAATAATAATAATATAGAATATTAGCCATACAATCTCCTTCTAGGATTGAGTATGTCCAGGAACTTTCCTCAAGTTCTTTGATGAGTCTTTATTTCTTGAAATTTAGTACTTGTCTTGATCCAAGGGCTTGAACGAGATTGGATCATGGAAAAATTCTTCATTTTCTGGGAATGATCAGCAACAACAAATTTTAGAAACATCAGATACGGGAGGGTCGACACCTAACTTTTTCTTGTTAGCTTTCTTGGGCCGACTTGGTTCATTCTACAGTCTTTTGACTAATCTTTAGACACAATTAGCTCATTTTTAGGTTCAACCACCAACTTTCACGTTCTCGTTTTCTTTTAAACGCTTCAGCATCTGTAACTTCAGTGTCTGCAACCCAGGATACTTGATCTTAATCTACTTGTCCATGTACAGCAACCCAAAACTTAGAGCGAATAAGATTCATACACGGGCCCTCTTGGGTCAAAGAAGAATTTTCTTTTTCAAAACATGTTCTTAGTTTGAAGTGTTTGCAAGATAACTCTGAAATTTTATTTTATATAGACTTCTCATAAAATATCAATTTCAGTCCCTCAACTTGTAAATGATTTGTTTAACTCCCAGGTTTCCAACGAACTTTGCATGACTGACCTTGACAAGAAAACACATGATTTTGAATAAAACAAAGGTTTAATCATATGTACGAACACAATAAAAACTTAAATTTTTTTTTGGCATTTTCATATGTTTTAAAATTACGAAAATATATACGATATTTTGGAGTTGAAACGTAGCATAAAAGAGAAAAAAATAAGAAATACTCCCTCCGTCCCATTTTAAGTGTCTTAGTTTGACTTTTCAAGTCTTTATTTTGCAACCTTGACTGTAAATATTTTTGTTCGTGTCATATATTACTTGATGAAAATTATATCAATGTAAAATACATTTAAAACCCAATCCATTCATATATTTTACATCAAGTATTATATAACAAAAACAAAAATATTGTCGGTCAAAGTTAAACAAGAAAGACTTGAAAAATCAAACTAGGACACTTATAATGGGACGGAGTGAGTAAAAGATAGGAGTAAAGACGAAATTAATATTATTTATAAACAATATTTACTTAAAAATTTACTAAATTATTTTTGTGAGAAAGATCACACCATGAAATCACATTATCCGTTAATGTTCTAGATCACACTTCTATTTGGATATTATTATGCCAAGAACCCAAAGTCGATTGTAGATATATTTTATCCACTTTAACTTAACAAGTATTTTGATGTGAAATATGTTAAGGTATGTATTAAGGACAATAGTTATATGGTCCCCATTTAATCCAACATGCTACAAACTCCAGCATACCTCGGGTATAGTTTGTGTTCATCAGTATCACTCCGAATTGATTCCGACAATAATTGATCAAAACATTTTAAACTTATTTAAACTTTTTGCAAACTTTTCAAACAATAAAGTTTGAACCATGGACTTACTTGTTATACGGACTTACTTGTTTTCCCCACGTTACGTGGTTCTAATATACCCCTTTTTGTTTGTTAATTTTCAAAATTTTTGTGTTGAATTCAAAATCTTTTAAGCACTTTACAGTTTTTCTGCTTTATCATTTTGATTTTCAATATTTTTATTTAAAAAAAATAATTTTATGGTGATTAATCACTAACGGGCTCTTTCTATGACTGACTAATAACATTTTTGCCTTCATTGATATGACTTATATTGGAGTTGGCAATCGTTCATGAGTGTGTAACCACTATCATAGGGGGGAATTTAAATTTATATCGCTATGACACTTACTCATTTGTCAAGCCTATCTACACATCAAGCAATGATCTTGTTGGCTTTTGATCTACTCTTTTCATGTGCTAGAATCGTTAGAGATAATTTCTTATCATTTATCCGAAGGTCGAATCAATTTCTCAAAATTTTAAAATTTTATATTATTAGACTCCCTCTAAGTAGGAGCTCCCTCTAAATGGGATAATGCCTTTTAATACATTTTCACATTTTCTTAATGAAACATAAAATATTTTTGGCAAGTCAAGTGACTCTTTTGTTTTTCTTAAAGCAAAAGTGAAAATATTTTTGGTGAGTTAAACCTAACTCATTCCCTCCCTCTAAAATTATGACATATTTGAAATATATTTACAATTTTATATACAAAATGATATATAGGTTGTTTTAATCAAAATTGTTCGATGACCTTAGTGAAAAGGTCAGCAAAGCTGTTGTCAGATGGATTATCCTTTTACATGCATTATCACATTGTAAAAAAGAGGTGAAGAGATTCAAACCGAATCCCGTCAGCTGAAGTTGGATCCATCAAATGAGTGAAGTAATTGAATGAGGTGAATTTGAGAAACACTCAACAAGTTGTGGTTGAGCCATTTTGAACAAGATTAGTGTTGTTAAAGTATAAAGTACCGTATGAAACATTCTCATTCCTTGAAGTTTGTCCTCCCATGTCACTTATGAAAGACTCGAATCCGACATCAAATGGTTTAGCATCAAATGGAAAGGGTTCTTCTCCCATCATATGTCGGGTGCAACCAATATCAAAGTACAGAATACACTTGATAGTCCTCCTTGATTGACCCTACACGCACTAAGTGTTTAAATGGACATGGGTTCCCGAGACATTTTTGTCTCGGGAAGGTCAACCATAAACTGACCAAACCTTTTTATTTCCTTAAATAATTAATTTCTTGGCGACTCATCGCTTGAAGAACAGTCCCTAGGAAACCACGAAAAAACTTATTCCTTGGTTTTGGCAATTTTGGACTTTTCTTTTCTTGATTGTAAAATTGTTTTTGGTGAATCCTTAGACTTTTCAGTCTTAGGATCATTTTTGATTTATCCTTTTTAGTTTTCCAAAGAGATTTCTTTTTACGTTTTTCTTTATTAACTTTGGATCTCACATCCACTTCATTGGCTTCACTATCAGCTTGATCAGTTGTAACATCACGAAAATTTCAAGTCACCAATGTCAAGTTTTTCAAAGACAAGGGACCAATTCTGCCAAATTCCAAACTCCAAGGTCTAAAATGAAAATTCTGGTTTTCTGACCCATCGCGATACGCGATGGATCAGAAGGGAACCCATCGCGCATCGCGATGGGTTGTCTAACAACTTTATACGTGGTATGGCACGTGGCCAAACGTGGCATGACGTTCGCCACGTGTTCCTCCACGTGGCACACCGTTCGCCACGTGTCAACACGTGGCACAACACTTGCCACGTGGCGACACGTGGCAGGTCTACGTGGTGACTGGCCAAGCCTACGTTGCGATACGCGACGGGCTAGCCAAGAGGCCATCGCTTATCGCGACGGGCCTCTGATTTTGCCTATAAAAAGAAGGCTACGGGTTTGATCACTCCACACCATAATTTCACACACATTACTCTCTCTCTAGCATCTCTCTAAACTCAAGAAACATACCATCAATCCACCTCAATAAACGTGCCCTCGATTCCTCGTTTTCCATTCCAAGTCCTCGATTTTCGTGCCACCACCCGAAAACGTTCAAAGAAGGTGATACCTTCCCGAAAACGTTCAAAGAAGGTGATACCATCCCGACATCTCGACGATACTTTTCAAGAAGTGTTGGTGCCTCATAAAGCGTGCCAAGGAGATGAGAAGTATCTTCAAAAAGAAAGTGACAAAGGAAAGAGTGTTGATCGAAAGATAAGGAAACCAAGCGGCAACGAAGTGCTACTCAAGTGTATAGGGTTTGTAAGCCGACAAAGGTAGGCATAATGGCTAAATAAAATAATAATAAAATATTATAAAAGGCTTAAAATGATAAGTCGAGGTTATACTCGATACCTCGATAAATAAAAATATTATTTAAGCAATAAATAACTATTCCTTAAATAATAAAGAAAAGAAAAGAATATGTTTCTTAGAAAAGAAGAAACGTAGTGATTTATAAATAAATTAAAGGTTTATAATATTACTTTTTAATTAAAGGTTTCAAAGTAAAAGAGATTTCGAACTAAAGGTTTATCTAGGTAAAGATTATAAAAAAAGACTAAAGGTCTTAAGCCGGATTTTTATATCTGACTAACAAAAGGTTATACTCGTACAATAGGTGCGAGAAAGCAAGGGAAAGGCCCTCAGACGGTGTTTGAAGCCGATTCAAATTGAAAAGGTGAATACGCCACAAACTTTTAAACTTGTTTTAAAACAAGTCAAACATGTTATATGAAAAAAAGGCTTACATGAGACTACGTGTCTCTAAAACATTTATATACAATAGTAAAAGCCTATCCCTCAGGCTGTCGTGTACGTTTTTCTGGATCCATACGTATGTGGTAGTATGCGGTGTGTGCATCACACCACACCTGGTCATAATACGCTTTCCTGCGGGGAGCACGACCTTGTGTATACGAATGGTACTTAACTAAGTCGAACGCTGTGGTTTTTGCTGTTGTACTTAGGTAGAGACTTGAGTTTGTAATTTGTATTATAACTTTATTATTCCTAAGCCAAGATGGGCCGAGGCTTGCGTAACCCTCGAGGGGTAATAAAGTAAAAGAAAATATTTTTGCGTCAACATATTCACCCGCATTCGTTGCTGACGTATTTTCTAACATTTTGCAGGTAACCAAGAATATGTCTTGAAGAACGAAGTGCTCATGATTCCGATGGCTCGGATATTATGTTAAAATTAAATATTAAACTAATGGTGGTTTTGTAAATCATAAACAAGTAAATGTAAATGGAACTTTGGTTCCATATTTTGCAATGTAAATATTAACATCTTTAATCCACATGTTTTATAAAAGTCTTCCACATTAACCCGCAAACTCTGTTTATTTACAATTATGGTACCAACTGTTGGTCGCACTCCTGGGCCTAAAATAGGGGTGTGACATGTTGGTATCAGAGCCATCGATCTAAGAGAATTATGTATTATAAAATAATACCTAAGCTTCGATCCAAGCATAGGAAAAATATTATCTATTACTTGTTTATTTGAATAGGGATAAGATAGGTTGGTAACCTTTTCTTTCCCTCCTCATTCTTAACCACCCAACGTAGATGTCTTTTATATAATTAATGGAAGGTTATGATCGTGAAGCAAAAAGAGCCGGAATCTACTACTCATTTTCAAAAGACAACATGAGCGAGGATTATTATGAAGCATTTTTCAATCCCGACGTAGAGCATGATCTAACCAAACCATTTCAATATCCCGGTACAGAACAAAGTCCAATTAGCGTTCCCAATAACACTGCAAGTCAAACATATCAAGCACCAAGACACTCCAGCTACCACCCGTCAAGCTTACCCATATCAACCATCCGAAGTTCCAACGTATCATCCTTCAGAGGTTCCTACCTACCAACCATCTGAGGTCCCGCCATACTACCCATCTGGTGTTCCGACATACCTTCCACCGTATCCTCACCCTTCGTATGCTTTCCTTTCCAATCGACCGATCAAAGAAGAACCAATATCTCTCTCATCAGATTGGATGCAATGTCACTCAGATCAGCGAAGATGGCATACCGGAACTTCTACCATGGATTCTGCCAACTCACGTCTCAACAAAGAAGGACCATCTCACAAGCTCAAAATGAGGGTAATGATGCCTTACGAGAACTTTCGCATGCCCGTGATATCAAAAGAGACTGCCCAATTAATGGAAGAAGAGGAACCGGAAGAACAAGATCCTGAAGAAGAAGAAACGGAAGAAGATTCAAAGGAGGAATACCCCGACAATCCAAATGAAGTAACAACGCCGATGGAAGAACCATACTCTCATCAAAACCCAAGTTATGGTTCTGTTGATCCCTATATGCAATTTCTCCAAGAACTCAAAGGCAAAGCATCATCGAGTTTCCCACTGTATCAAGGCAAGATCCCATCAATTGAAGATCAAGCAAATGAAATCCGGGAGCAGAACGAGGTTGCCGAAGCTTTCTTCAATTATCAGTCCGATGTGACCGCATCTCCATATCCGGACCCGAGGAACTATTTTGACGTAGTCATGATGGGGTACCGTGATCCGCCACCCCTCTACGGATATCGGAATGACATCCCTCAGTCACAGGAGGAGCATCTAGATTGAGCCTTGCTTGAGACGGGCGACCTTAGGAAGAAAATTGATGTTGATGAGAAGAAAAAGAAGAATATAAGAGACAAGCTTCTTCGGAAATGCAACAAGCTGACCAAGGTTGTAAAGAAATTTATAAAGGGATGAAGAATATGTGATGAAGAGTTGAAGTTGTGGAGGGTTATGTGTTAAATTAGCATATGTGTTATGTGTAATAAATGAAGTAATAAAAATATGGATAGGTTTATATATAGAGAGTAAACGATATGTATATGTGTTATAAATAAAGATATGTTTTATGAAAAGAAATTTGCTAAATTTCAGATAAAAAGAGAATTGAAAAGAAAAGATAAAAATGTCTCAACAAAGCAACAACTTTGAGGCTTCCAAGAAGGAAGTCGACAAACGAAAAGAAAAGGGGAAAGATCCCGAAAATAAAAAAGAGGAACCAATTCCCGATAAATGTATGAATCAAATACAAAGAATGATTAAAGAAGCAGTTAGGGAAGAATCTATGGCAAGATATCATACTAAACACTCTAAACATTCCCAATCTATTGAACTCTCTCGTAAATCTATTAACCCTTCTAAAAAATCCGTTAAGTCCCGTCCTAAACCATCCCATGTTGAGGAGAGTGTTCATGAGTCAAATGATGATGGAGGAATTAGAAAAGAGTTTAAGAAACTTAAGATTAGTGGTTACTCGTTCAAGGATTTTAAGTATTTCGGACCGAAAGAATTATATGGTGACAAAGGCGCCATTGCAATCGTTAGATGGCTTGAGGAAATGGAGTCAATCGTAATTATAAGCAAGTGCTCCGATCAAGAAAAGATTCAATATTCTGCTCAGATTTTTAGAGGTGAAACACCGGAATGGTGGATCACGATGATAATGAGCAAAGGACGACAATACTGTATGATCTGTCTTCGGAAGAATTTAAAGGGATGCTGCTGATGAAGTTTTGTCCGATGCACGAGACCGACCAAATCCACACGAAATTTCTCAATCATAATGTCGTCGGAACTAATCTTCGCGAGTATAATACAAAGTTCCATGAGTATTGTCGCCTGGTTCCCCAGCTGGTTACACCTGAGTCCAGCAAAGTGACTAGTTATATGTGGGGATTACCGAGAGAAATTCGCGACTTGGTGAGGTCTCACTTGCCACAAACCGCCGACTCCGCGATGGAATTGGCTGGATATTTGATGGGCGGAATGATCCACAATAAGGAGGAGGACAAGAAAGTCGTAACAACACACGACTCAAGAAGAATGGAAGGAAGCAATCGATTCAAGGGCAAGGGTGTAAATCAACAAACTAGGTTCAATTCAAATGCTACGCCATGCAAAACATGTAAAAGATATCACCAAGGTCGATGCAACTACGCTCCGTTTTCCACAACCAAAGTCTGTGAATCGTGTCATAGACCCGGGCACGTTACGGCTGATTGTTGGAAGAAAAAGATGGCTTGCTACAACTGCAAGGAGTTGGGGCATCTTAGCTTTGAATGCCCTAAAAACAAACCCGCGACTGGTGGTGCGGGTGGTAGTGGTCAAAAGAATGAGCCCAAGAAGGGCAATGCAAGAGTCTTCGTTCTAGACACTAAGAAGGCGGCCGACATGCCGGAAACAATCACCGGTACGTTTCTAGTTAGCAACAGATATGCTAGAGTCTTGTTTGATTCGGGTGCCAATTTAAGTTTTATCGATTATAACTTTTGTAGTCTATTAAACGAACCTTTAATCAAACTTAATAAAACTCTAAGCGTCGAGACCGCTAGTGGTGAAATTGTTAAAATCTCGAAGCTCTAGAAAACGGAAAAATCTTATTAGCTGGTTATGTTATGCCTATTCAATTGTTGCCTATGACTGTTGCTGGTTTTGATATTGTACTGGGTATGGATTGGTTATCCGACAACCATGCTCGTATCCTTTGCAATAGCAAGACCGTTGAACTTCGAGCCCCTGATAAATGAACCATTTGAATTGAAGGGGATAAAGACGCTGGCCAAGTTAGTCTAATCTCCATGATAAGGGCTAACAAATGTTTAAATCATGGATGCTTAGCATTCATGGCCTACGTCACCGAAGAATCTAAACCCAAAGAAATCAAAGACATTCCTATTGTTTCCGAATTTGCTGATGTTTTTCCCGATGAACTTCCTGGAATTTCTCCCGATCGTGAAGTAGAGTTTAGGATCACTCTTATTCCTGGTACTGCTCCGATCGCAAAAGCACTATATCGTTTAGCGCCAACCGAAATGAAGTGTAGGTCCCCCCGGGGACGTCGCCGATCGATACGAGATCCGCACGAGGTCTAGAGTGCGGAATCCTCCTAGACTCGTTTATTGGTGTAAAGATAAAGAACACAAACACGTACACGAACAAATACACAAACAAATACAAGAACGGGATAAACAAATCTGCAGATTCTTTATAATAATAATTAAAACACGTTACATACCGTAACATAAACAGAAACACGTCCGACCCGAGGTGAGCTCTACCTCGGGTCGTCTCTCACGACACTTCCTCTCTTTTACTCTCTAGACAAATGAACTATAACACAATACTCTTATTTTCTGGATGCAAAACCTAAACAAGACACACATATATATAGACAAAACTTCTTCTCGGGCTTGGGCTTGGGCCAGTAGGCGAAGTTGTTCATAACTTCGCCTATGGCGAAGTTGTGATAACTTCGCCTAAGGCAGAAGTTGTTACAACTTCGCCGTTGGCGAAGTTGTTCTAACTTCGCCTAAGGCGAAGTTGTGCTAACTTCGCCTGTGGCGTTCCGCTGGTCTGAACTGCATAGCGACGGTCACAAAATGCACCAACATGAAGGAACTAAAGAAACAACTCGACGAACTTCTCAAAAAAGGCTTTATACGACCAAGTTCATCACCGTGGAGAGTGCCAATTCTTTTCGTCAAGAAGAAGATGGATCAATGCGCATGTTTATCGATTACCGAGCTCTTAACAAAGTCACAATCAAGAACCGTTATCCACTCCCTCGAATCGATGATCTTTTTGACCAACCCAAGGTGCAAGTTTCTTTTCCAAAATCGATCTTCGTTCTGGTTATCACCAACTCAAAGTTCAATCTGAAGATATTCCGAAAACTTCATTCCGAACAAGGTATGGACATTATGAGTTCACGGTCATGCCGTTTGGACTTACTAATGCTCCGGCTGCGTTCATGGATATGATGAACCGAATTTGTAAGCTTTACTTGGATAAATTTGTTATCGTCTTCATCGATGACATACTTATTTACTCTAAGTCTAAGGACGATCATGAAAATCATCTTCGAACCTTGCTTGAAATTCTAAGGATAGAGAAGTTGTACGCCAAATTCTCGAAATGCGAATTTTGGCTTCCCGAAGTACAATTCATTGGTCATATCATCAACGTCAACGGTATTCAAGTCGATCCCGCTAAGATTGAAGCTATCTCTAATTGGGAGATCCCAAAATCGCCAACCGAGATCCGAAGTTTCTTAGGATTGGGCGGCAATTAAGGTAGGTTCATTGAAAATTTTTCCCGAATTGGTGTTCCCTTAACCACTTTGACTCGCAAGAATATCAAGTACGAATGGGGAACAAGAGGCGTTCGATATACTTAAACAAAAACTCACCCAAGCACCTATACTGGCCTTGAGAGAAGGTACTAGGACTTTGTAGTCTTTAGTGACGCATCTCATTCCATTTTGGGATACGTATTAATGCAACGCAAGAAATTAATAGATTAAGCCTCTCGTCAACTCAAGGTGCACGAAAAGAACTACACAACTCATGATCTAGAGTTAGGCGCCGTAATCTTTGAACTAAAGATATGGAGGCACTATCTTTAAGGAGTCAAGTTTATCGTGTACACCGACCATAAAAGCTTAAAACACATCTTCAAACAAAAAGAGCTTAACATGTGAGAACGACGATAGATGGAAACTCTCAATGACTACGACTGCGAGATCGTTTACCATGAGGGCAAAGCTAACGTTGTGGCCGATGCCCTAAGTCATAAAGAACACGAAAAGACGAAAGAGTCCGGGCGTTAAGATTAGAACTTCAAATTGACCTTATCGAACAAATCAAATCCGCTCAAAACCAAGCGATCAACAAAAACAAAAAATCTCCGATGAAAAACGTAACGGCACCATTGACTCGCAAGTCAAAGGTGACGATTGTATCCTTAGAATGGGAAACCGGATTTGGGTACCAATCATTGGGGACTTGCGTGAGAAAATTTTGAACGAAGCTCGTAAGTTCAAGTATATGATGTACCCCGATAGTGACAAAATGTACCGAAATCTCAAACCCAACTACTGGTGGAATGGGATGAAAAAGGACATTGCTTTGCTTGTTTCGAAATGGTTAACTTATTTGAAAGTCAAGGCTAAACACCAAAAGCCTTCGGGATTGATCCAGCAACCCGAACTTCCCGTATGGAAGTGGGAGTTAATAACCATGGATTTCATTACAAACTACCAAAGACGACTCGAAATCATAATACTATATGGGTCATTGTTGAATGATTAACAAAGTCCGCACACTTCATATATGTTAGGACTGTTATTTTCTCTGCTGAGGATATATTATCCTTGAAGATATGTCAGGATCAGTTATCCTCCCGAAGAGCTCCAGAACCATGTCAAAGATCAAGGATCCTTAGAGGTTAGTATTATTAATAATTATTTCATGTGTGTAGGTTATTGTTCAACAGAAGTAACGGCTTTGTGACTTGGTCTACCTTAAATTTCGCTACTGGAAGCTCCCAGCACGTGGTCAATGAATGTTGGAGGAGTAGTGGAATAGTGGCGGATAGTTCGGCCTTTTTGTTATATGTATTTTCTTTATAAACATCGAGATAGATACAACTACCCGTCTTCCAGAGCTCAAAAACCGTTGCTGTTGCGCCGGTGGTTAATACTAACAATTATGTTTCATATATGTTTTCGCAGGTAAAGGCAAACATGGAGCAGCAAAACAAGACCAACCAGAGGATCCTTCGTGAAATAGAAGATCTCAAGAAGACTAAGAGGCCAGCGGAGGATCACACCCCTCTGATGCCCAGGATGCTGGATTTCACCAGGGATCCATGGCTCATTTCTCACAAGGATCATCTATCCTTCAACAGGGGTCCATGGGTGCACAGGCTCAAGGATCCTCATTGTTTCAGCCTGGATCATCTATCCTTCAAAAAAGGTCCATAGGTCCACAGGCTCAAGGATCCTCACTGTTTCAGCCAGGATCATCTATCCTTCAACAGGGGTCCATGGATCCACAGGCTCAAGGATCCTCACTATTTCAGCCAGGATCATCTATCCTTCATAAGGGGTCCATGGTTCAACAGGCTCAAGGATCCTCATTGTTTCAGCAAGGATCATCCATCCTTCAACCAGGATCCTCTGGGTTATATCACCAAGGATCCTATAATTCCCAACCTCAAGGATCCTTCTTTCAGAACCAAGGATCCTCAGGGGGTCCAACATCAATGATCCTCCGAAGTCCGTGAAGGAGATATAATCCCCATGCAGACCATAGCCTCTGGAGGACCAACTCCTATCGCAGAGTCTTCTTATCCCAGCTACTCATCCGTGATGCCAACCTTCACCCAACAAAGAGGTAACTTGTATGATCCTATATCCTTAGATACTAACCGTGGTTCCATGCAGGATGCAGGTATCAACCAGGTCATGGCCAACGAGCTACAGAAGCTCAAGGATATGATATCTAGTGTTCCCAGGGTGATACGTCCAATCCCCGAGATACCGGAGGGATGCCACAAGCTATCCAGATTCGCTCCGCCTATCTGTGATGCTGAAATCCCAAAGCGATTCCAAACCCCCAACATGAAGACTTACACGGGACCACTGATCCTGCAGAGCATGTGGCACAATACACAGAAAGGATGGAGATCAATCATATTCCTAAGAGACTCAAAGAAGCCTGCATGTGCAAGGGCTTCGGATCCACACTGACAGGATCAGCATTAAAATGGCTGCTAAGTCTTCCTAACTTTTTAGTTACTTCTTTTTCACACTTAGTTAACTTGTTCAACAGTCAATTTTCCTGTAGCAGGAAATTTGAGAAGTTAACTAGTGATTTATACCGAGTTATCCAACCAAGTGATGAATCCCTTAGGGATTTTGTTACGAGGTTCGGCAGGGAAGCTCTGGAAATCCCTAATCTTAACATGGCTACTGCTGTTGAAGCCTTCAAGATGGGACTTCAGAGGGGCTCCCCCCTTTGATCTTGTGATAACTCCTTGCAGGTCTCTAGATGAAGTATGGAATAGAGCACTAAGGTTTTTACGGCTGGAAGATGACAAAAGGATCCAAGAACGATTGGAGGCTCAGACAAAGCAATAATCCCCTGACAAGAATAAAGGATCCTCATACAGGAACAACAACTCGAAGCCGTACACCAAGTTCAACAATCAAAACGTACGAGCAGTCGAAGAAAGAGATGATGATGAAGACTATCCCTGCATCTCTGAGTATTGCTTCTCCGTAGATACCCATGGTCTGATTTGTGCCATGAAGGATCTAGGGGAGAAAGCAAGGTGGCCCCGAAAGAACGAGAAGACAACCACCTTCAAAGACAAGTCTAAGTGGTGTGCCTTCCATGAAGATTTTGGCCATATGACGGACGATTGCATCGGTTAGAGGAGAAAAATTGGATACCTCCTGAGCAAGGGCCACTTTAAAGAGCTCTTGGGAAGGAAGAAATCCAAGATCCAGGATCCTGAAGATCTTTCACAAAAAGCAACGCCACCACCACTAGATGCGCACGTGATCAACTTCGTCTCCAGAGACTATGACATATTTCAAACTTCCCGTTCTGGAGGGAAGAAGCCCACCGAAGAGGCCGGGTTGGATGATGAAAGAAGACCGCTCATCCCCAATACTACAATAACAAACAGAAGGATCTTCTTCAACCAAGAAGATGGGAAAAGGATCCATGATCCTCATCGAGACGCTCGCATGGTCAATTTCATCTCCGGAGGGTCAGACATATGCAGAACTTCTTTCTCTGCAGCTAAGAGGCTCGCCAAGGAAATCAAATTGGATAACGGGGATCGACCAATTATATTCACCACTTTGACGACCGATAAAAGGATCTTTTTTGATGAAGAAGACAAATTAAACATCCAGGATCCTCACCATGACGGTTTGATTATTACTTTATTTATAGCTAACCATTATGTTCGCACGATCCTAGTTGACGGTGGAAGCTCGGTCAATATTATCCAGCATGATGTCCTTTAAAAGATGAATATTCCAGACTCGGAAATCATCCCATGAACATCGGTGCTAGTTGGTTTCAGTGGAGAAACTAAGAAGACATTGGGGGACATTAACCTCCCAATATACATCGAAGGGTTAAATTCTTATAAAAAATTTTGTGTTATAGATAACATTTCTTGTTGCAATGTTATTTTAGGCAGGCCTTGGCTGCATGGAATAAAAGCGGTGGCCTCTACTTACCACTAATGTATCAAACTACCTACTCCATGGGGAGTTGTGAAGATAGTTGGTGATCGGGCGGAGGCCAAGAACTATTATTCTTCATCAATGAAGGCGACAGCCAAGCAAACTATAGCATAGCAACCACAGCAACATCCTAGGGACGTACTGGAAGCTCGGTAGAAAGACATTAAAAAAGTATCCTTGGACCCCGAGGATCTAGATGTAAAGGTGTTCCTAGGATCCAGTATCCCCAACAAGATCGAAGAGGATCAGGTATCCTTCTTAGGGCGAAGAAAGTCTACCTTTGCCTTTAAACATTCAGACATGACAGGTATTTCAAAGAAGGTAATTACTCATAAATTAGGCCTTGATTTATTTGTTAAACCCATCCATCAGAACCGAAGAAAATTCGCTCCTGAGAGGAACAAGATCATACAAGAAGAAGTTGAAAAACTTTTTAAGACCGGTATGAGGATCATCTTAGAGACCTTGAAGAAGCATTCAATATCCTCGACCAATATAACATGAAACTGAATCCGTCAAAATGCCATTTTGGTGTTAACGCTGTAAAGTTTCAAGGATATATGGTGACCAAAAGAGGGATAGAAGCAAGCCCCGAACAGATAGAATCCATCATCAACTTGAAGTCTCCTGCAATTGTCAAGGATGTCCAAAGGCTCATCGGAAGAATAGCCGCTCTCAACAGGTTCATCTCAAGATCCTCCGAGAAGTGCAATGATATCTTCGACATTCTTAGAAAGAATAAGAAGTTTGAGTGGACAGGAAAGCATGAGGCTGCGCTCAAGCCTTGAAGGATTACTTATCCTCGGCTCTAGCTCTGATGAAGCCTGTGGATTGAGAATCCTTATATCTGTACCTAGCTGTTTCAGGAAATGTTGTAAGTGTCGTCCTTGTGAAGGATCATGAAGGTGAACAACATCCCGTTTATTATGTAAGTAAAAGTCTTCTAGATGCAGAAGCCAAGTATTCTCATTTAGAAAAGTTAATTCTTGCACTTATTATGACTTCTACTAAATTGAGACATTACTTTGAGACTCATACTATTATATTGAGAACTAAGTATCCTGTTAAGAATGTCCTTAGAAAACCAGAGTTGTCAGGTAGAATGGCCAAGTGGGCTGTGAAACGGAGTGCATATGATATTCAGTACGAGCCAAGAACAGCCATCAAGTCACAAGCACTCGCGGACTTTGTGGCTGATTTCAGTAGCGACATGCAGAAAGAAGCCGACTTGGAGGTCCAACAACTGGAAGAGACCAAGGATCCTTGGTTACTCTACACTTATGGAGCTTCCAATGTAAGAGGAACATGAGTAGGGATCCTACTGAAATCGCCACAGGGGGGCAAATTACCCCAGTCTATAGCCTGTGAGTTCCAAGCAACGAACAATGAGGCAGAGTATGAGGCTTTGATCGCAGGTTTGCAATTAGCTAAGTGCATGAGGATCAGGTATCTTCAAGTATATATAGATTCATTATTAATTGCTAACCATTTTAATGGCTCATATGTTGTTAAAGGAGAAAAACTAATCAAATATCTAGATGTTGTGAAGGAATTAGCAAAATCCTTCGAATTGTTTAGTATTATACAGGTACCAAGGGAAGAAAATGCTGGGGCAGATGCTCTGGCAAATTTAGCCTCATCTTTGAAAATTCCAGAAGACATAAAGATTCCAATTATTCATGTTCTCTCACCAGCAATAAGAGAACTAGAAGTTGGAGAGATAACGAATGACAAAGAAATTGTACTTTGGGATCCATTATCCTCGAATAATCAACAATCATGGATCCTCCCAATCAAGAAGTTCATTAAACAGGAGAGATTCCAACCACTGAGAATCCCAAATCCTTCAAACTCAAGGTATCACAATATATTTTGTTAGATGATATTCTATACATGAAATCTCTTGCAGGTCCATACTTGAGGTGCATCGAGGATCCTGAAATCCAAGAGGTGCTTAAAGATTTTCACGAAGGTGATTGTGGTAACCACACCGGAGGTAGAGCCCTGTTTTCTAGGATTCTAAGAACATGATACTTCTGGCCAACAATGAAGAGAGATGCAATGGAATATTCAAAGAAATGTGATGCTTGTCAAAGGCATGCTAACATCCTGCATCATCCAGCAGAACCTATGTATCATATATCCTCTTCATGGCCTTTCATGAAATGTGGTATGGATATTGTAGGCAAACTACCTAAGGAACCAGGAGGAAAAGTATTCATGCTTGCAATGACGGATTACTTTTCCAAATGGATAGAAGCAGAAGCTTTTGTTCAAGTACGCGAAAAAGAGGTGATATCTTTCATTAAAAGAAATATTATTACTAGATTTGGTATTTCTTAAGAAATTATTTGTGACATGGTTCCCAGTTTGTCGGGAAAAGAACCACTAACTTTAGTGACAGTTGGGACATCAAGATGATTACCTCTACTCCAGTGCATCCTCAAGCTAATGGTCAAGCGGAGTCTAGCAACAAAATCATCATCAACAATCTAAAGAAGAAGCTAGGATCAAAGAAGGGAAAGTGGGCCGAAGAGCTACCTTATGTTCTTTGGGCTGACTTGACAACACCCAAAAATGCAACTGGCCAAACACCCTTCTCATTGGTGTTTGGATCAGAAGCAGTTATCCCCACAGAGATGGTGGTTCCTACAGCAAGAATGAGCATCCGTGATCCTGAGGCCAATGAAGAAATCCTTCTTGAAGACTTGGATACTGTTGAAGAACTCAGAGACCAAGCCAAGATCAGAATGGCAGCTTATCAACGAAGGGTAGCTGGGGCATACAACAAGAATATTAGGATCAGAAGATTTCAAGAGGGAGAATTAGTTTTGAGGAAAGCCTTCCAAAACACGACCAATCCGGCTGATGGAAAGTTGGCACCTAAATGGGAAGGTCCTTATCTGATCGAGTCGGGGGCAGGAAAGGGAGAATATCATTTGCTCACTATGGAAGGCAAAAAGTTACCAAGAGCATGTAATGCTATCCACCTCAAGAAGTACTTTTTCTGATCAGGATCAAGTATTCTGTGAGGATCCATTATCGAGGATCAAGGATCCCCAAAATTGGTAATATCTATCTGATTACTTTTCAATTTCTTATTTTTAATTTAAAATAATATATTCTTAATGATTTGTTTCTTCCATGTTTTAAGTATCAATGCATGGATATTAATAAGATATATAATGATCAAGAGGTTGGCCACCTCTCCTTTACATTCAAGGTACTTTACTATTTCCCTTGGCCTAGCCCACGATTGGATATGATCCCCAATGGTCATATCCCCTAAGGTTTAAAGGTTTACACCTTTCTTACGAATTAGAGTTTCTACACCTCGCCTGTAGCGAACGCTATCCAACGTGTAGTCCGGAGCAGCGGGACCAGTACACGCTTAGTGGCTGAAAATTTTGTTGTCTTCAGCTATATGGAGGATCCTACAATTTATGGTAGACGTACCATATCACCGGTTTATAACGTTTTCACGTTATCTTACGTTTGGGCTAAATCCCGGTTTGGGCGAGTCCCCAGTTGACATCCGTATTTGGGCTTGTCCCCAGTTTCAAGGGCTTGTCCCCAATTTCAAGGGCTTGTCCCCAGCTTAATGGGTTTGATCTCTGTTAACGTTATAAGTTGTTTGCAACAGATTTTCTAAGTTCATCACGAAGACAAAGTCCTATGGATTCAAAATCCTAAGATTACTTCTTCAAGGATCATTGTGGGTTCTGTACTTATGGTAACTTAGGTCTACTTAGACCTTCTGGTATGGTTTCTATTAATAAATTTACATTGTCTTAGTTGCAATAATTTTTAAACGTTTTAGGGGTTATCTCTTTAAGGATTTTCTATTATAAAAACTTTTATCAATCTTTGATGATACTTTATCCTACAGTTTGTTCTTTAAGAATATTCATTCTAGATATTTTTCGTAAGGATATTTTATCCTAGAATCTTTTACTCAAGATTATTTCTCAAAACTTTCAATAAAGCTAAAGCTATATCAAACAAACTTTCAAGATAACAAATAACAAGCAGATAGTTAAAAGTTTTATATTATTAAGAATAAGTCACCTGGACTTACCAAAATCTTTAACCCGGATTTCACCATAAAAAAGATGGACCATCCACCCGGGTTAAACAGGTGTTACTAATTGTTCTTAAGTGCAGGAAAATAAACGTCAGAGGCACCAAAAGCTTCATCCCCACAAACAGAGGATCCATCCACCTTCGGTACCCCTGGAAATTGTCTTGAGGATCAGTGATACTTAAACCCTACTTACTATTGTTTATTACAAACCAAATTATCCTTAAAAACATCAACACAAAACAAAAAAGTGGGCTCGGGCCTTGTCTATTATATGCTTCATCGCCTACTTAAGCTGCGTCTTCACCCTCTGCAGCACATGCTCCTTCATCACCTTCAATCACATCTTTGACACCGCTTGTCCCAACAACATCCTCCTCAGCCATCTCAGTATCCTCATCACCGCCAAGAGTAGCCAAGGTAGCCTTCCATTTCTGCACGTTCCAGGTTGCCTTATCGAAAGCAGGATCACCGGCCTCCGTCACCATCTTAATCCTCGCTTGAAGCACTGACCTGGCTGCCCACATCTTGGCCTCATCCGTTGCTTGCTTGACTTCCTCTTGGCGCTGGGTTTCTGATGTGGATACCTGATCCTCGAGTTGTCTCTTGAGCTGGGCTAAAGCCTTGTCCTTATTGACCACCGCATCCCCTAACGCAGATAGCTTGTCACTCATCTGTCCTACAATCTTTTCATAATGCTCTTTGAAGGCACTCATAGCCTGTAATCAGGATTAGTAGGATATTGGATCCTTAAATTCAAAATATCATGATACAAGATACTTACAGAGAGGACTGTATCATAATGGGTTTCGGGGTCGGGGACCTCTTTCTTTTAGAAGCCGCGGACTTAGCTCTAGTCGTTGCAGTCTTGGGTTCGGAACCGGTGGCCGTCTTGAGGATTTATTTCTTAACATCTTGAGGAGTGAGCATGCTGTCGATGTCTTCTAGAGAGAACTTGCTAGCGGACTTTTGAGACTTCTTAGCACCTACATAAATCCGGTTACCAGATAAGTACTTTATACAATATTATTTATTTTCAATAAACTTACTTGACATATTCGAATCCGAGGAGATCTCGTAGAAAGCTTCGATGAATCGGGCTTGAAATGTTCTAACTTCGGTATCCAGTGCTAGGAACCGTTTTGTTCTTTCTTCTGTGCCAGGTAATTTCTCCAAGGAAGCAAAGTTCTCAACTGCAAACACAAAAAAAGAAGACTCAGAGATAAAATTAAAGCATCACTATGATTTTTTAAGGATCCAGGATCCTACCCTTTCTAACCCACTTTGAAGGAAGGTCATTCCCTCCAGGTATGGAGTCACGTTTTACAAAGAAAAAATGATTCCTCCAGAAGGAATCATTTAAAGTGACTTTCAAGATCGCGTGGGGTTGTCGAGGCTTGGATTTCAGGATGAATCGGGAAGGACCGTGGGTAGTAAGGGTGTAAAGATGGGACAGTTCTTGGAGGCCGAAGTCGATATTCTAATCTTCAATAATCCTTTATATGGTGCTGAGAACCCTGCAAACCATAGGCATAGCCTGTATGTAGGATGTGCCGGTGGAATCGAAGAAACTTTAATGAAAGGGGGAAACGGATAACCGTAGCCAATAAGGAATGGACAAGCCGGAAAACACACCCAGGTTTTTGAGTACACATCGCAACGGATACTGGATTCATAAGGTCGGAATAGGGTTTTCGGTGGAAACAACGAACATAACTCATCAACTTCTGGATCTGTAAGTTTGCAAATCTCGATAGAAGGGTTGGCTATGAGGCATTGTGGCTCCATCTACGACAACTCAGAGTCATCGGAAGATTGCTCGGAAGGTTTAGAAGGAGGTAAAGAAGATGAAGTGATAGACATTATTATCAAAGAAAATAAGAGAAGAAAGAAAGGATACCTGCCGTGTCGCTTGGATATGTGATTCTAAAAGGGATATAGGGCAGCATTTGTAGGCGGTTATGATTATATCAAGGGCCAAATGGTAAATATCTCTGGCAACCGTCTAATCACCCAGTTTTCGCAGAAGATTTGAATTTCAAAATGACAATTGTGTTCCACTATCACCCGCCATTTTTGGGGCAATTGTTAGGACTGATATTTTCTCTGCTGAGGATATATTATCCTTGAAGATATGTCTGGATCAGTTTTCCTCCTGAAGAGCTCCAGAACCATGTCAAAGATCAAGGATCCTAAGAGGTTAGTATTATTAATAATTGTTTCATGTGTGTAGGTTATTGTTCAACAGAAGTAACGGCTTTGTAACTTGGTCTACCTTAAATTTCGATACTGGAAGCTCCCAGCACGTGGTCAATTAATGTTGGAGGAGTAGTGGAATAGTGACGGATAGTTAGGACTTTTTGTTATATGTATTTTCTTTATAAACATCGTGATAGATATGATCGATTAGAAATCACTTGTACTCTTACACACACTAGAGCAGAATCAACTACTCTCTCTACACACTAGCTTATTTTGTAACATCGATCATAATCTCCAAACCATTGTAAGCCTTTTTTGATATTAATAAATTGGTGATCGACGAGTTGTCATCACCCGGGGTTTGTTTCTTTTGATCTGAACAAGATCAAAGGGTTTTTCCTCGCAACAAATCGCGGTGTTCATTCTATTTTCGTTCATATAATCATTGTAACTAGCATAGCACTATACCTCACTTTTACGGATTTGGATACATTATCCTTAGCAGATTTTTATTCAAAAGAATACCCATCAATGAGTCGTATTCAATGGATATATTAGCGCGTATTTATGTAAACAACATCGTTTCCTTACATGGAGTACCGCTATCTATAATCTCTGATCGATACAGCTGTTTCACGTCTCATTTTTGGAATAGCTTCCAACAAGCGCTTGGCACGAAATTAAACCTTAGCACGGCCTATCATCCTTAAACCGATGGGCAAAGAGAAAGGACGCTTTAAACGTTGGAAGATATGCTCCGCGATTGTGTGATAGACTTAGGTAGAAATTGGGATGACCACTTACCCCTAATGGAATTCTCGAATAACAATAGTTATCACACAAGTATTCAAGCCGCACCATTCGAGGCGTTATATGGTCGAAAGTGTAGAACGCCCGTGTGTTGGTCTGAAACCAGAGATAATCAATTGTCTGGAACCGAAATAGTCCAAGAAACCACCGACAAAGTTCTACAAATCTGCGAACGACTTAAGACAGCACGTGATCGCCAAAAGAGTTACGCCGATGTCCGTCGTAAGCCATTAGAATTCAATGTTGGTGACAAACTTCTTTGAAAGTCTCGCCATGGAAAGGCGTAGTTCGCTTCAGCAAAAAAGGAAAGCTAAGTCCTCGATTCGTTGGACCCTTCGAGGTACTTGAATGAATTGGTACTGTTGCATATCGCTTGCGACTACCCGAGGAAATGAAAGGGATACACGATGTATTCCATGTCTCGAATCTACGTAAATGTTTAGCCGATGAACCACTTTTAATGCCATTAATAGACGTAGAAATAAACGAGTATTTAAAATTTATCGAAAAACCAATTCAAATAGAAGATTCAAAAACAAAGAAATTAAAAAGACAAACTTTGAAAATCGTGAAAGTTAAATGAGACTCACGAACAGGGCCCGAATATACATGGGAACTGGAATCCGAAATGAAGAAAAAATACCCCCACTTATTCTAGCGAAGCAATCTCGAGGACGAGATTTATTTCAAGGTGGGGAGGATGTAACATCACGAAAATTTTGAGTCATTAATGTCAAGTTTTCCAAAGACAAGGGACCAATTCTGCCAAATTCCAAACTCCAAGGTCTAAAATGAAAATTTTGTTTTCCTGACCCATCGCGATACGCGATGGATCAGAAGGGAACTCATCGCGTATCGCGATGGGTTGTCTGACAACTTTATACGTCGTATGCCACGTGGCATGACGTTCGCCACATGGCTCAACGCCTGCCACGTGGCGACTCGTGGCAGTCTACGTGGTGACTGGCCAAGTCTGCGTCGCGATACGCGACGTGCTAGCCAAGAGGCCATCACGTATCGTGACGGGCCTCTGATTTTGCTTATAAATAGAAGGCTACGGGTTTGATCACTCCACACCACAATTTCACATACATTACTCTCTCTCTAGCATCTCTCTAAACTCAAGAAACATACCATCAATTGTAAGACCCCGGCTAAAGCGGAAACGCCTGAGTGTGACGTACAAATTGCTCAAAACACATGTGACACTATTAAGTGACAATATTATCATTAATTCATTCTAAAGCATCAAGTACACAAGTTATTTCAAATGAATAAACATAAGGGAAAAGGAACAAAACAAACATCTTCTTGTTTATTATTTAGATAACCTAACTTCTAGTATCCTCGTCATTTCATCCTCTAATGAAAGTACCTGTAGCATATATATATAAAATAAATTCAACTAACTGAATAGTTGGTGAGTTCACACAGTTGAAAAATAATATATAAAAACGATACAATTCCATGAAAACTTGTGAAAAACATATAAGGGTTCTTTACACTAGAATCAATGGTCCATGAGTGTAAAGAATAAATGAAGGTCTTTTCCAGTTGGGATTGTGAACCAGCGTACTCAGATCGGAGTCTCTTTTCCAATAGAAACAATGGTCCATGAGTGCAAAGGGGGGCGTATGACCATACTTATCGAAGAAATCCATACACGTAATAATTGAGCAAATAACAAGTAAACACACAATTCCATGATGCGAATTGTAGTTTGTAAATAATAAATAAACGAAATTTAATTTTGATAGGATATATATGCTACCCCCAAGATAGTTAAAAAGGGTAAAAAGGGGGTGTGAGAAACTCACCTAGATGTTGAAGACAAACTTGAAATAAAACCGAAAGTACGTAAATGAAATCGAAGCAATTGAATGTCACGAACTAGAATTAAAAGCATAAAAATTAAAATTAACTGACGACTTATAAAAAGTAGATATTCACACAAGCACTATAAGTATTTTCTAAGTGATTCCTAGAATCCTTAGTATCCAATAGATTATTAAAAGTTTGACCAAAGTTTGACTTTCCGTTGACTTTGACCAAATGGTCCAAGTTGTTGACCGTAGACAAAAAATATTGACCGTTGACCAAAATATTGAACGTTGACCCTAAATGTTGATTGACGACCCGTTGGTGAATTTTGACCAATTATCTAGACTTAAAATAATCATAAGATGTTCATAGTCGCAACCTAACAATCGATCATGTAATTTGCATTTAATCATTTTTCGTGCAACCCTATAACTAAGTCACACTTTTACCAATTTCATTTCTCATAAGTAAGATCAAGAATTTAGTCAAATAATTTCAAGTTAACCAATAAAGTCAAATTCCAATATAACACAACAATCTTTGTACAAACTACAACTATATTTACCAAACAGCATGCTGGATAAATTTGGGCAGGTTTTAAGTCACCAAAACCTATTTTTCTAACTAGTCAAAAGATGAAAATAATTTACCAAATAATTCCCACAGATACTTTCAAGTATTAGGAACAACATAGAATTTTCATGTAATATTTAAACACTCACAAACATCATGAAAATTAATACACTATAGCAACCTATTTTCAGCTACCTTGTCAGCACAACAGAATGTAAATATTTGCTAAAAATTACATATATGTCCAATGGATGCAAGATCAATTGGATTAGATTCCTAATTCAATTTATAACATTCCAGAAGTGGAATAAAACCCATACCCATTTTCAATCTCAAGTTATACAATTTACAACACAGCTCAGAAAATTTCTCTTTCAATCAGGATTGCAACCCGATTTTGTAAATTAATAAGAACTAGTCAAACAAAGTCCGAAAATTTTAATTCTTGACTTTTTAAAAACTAGATTCAAAGTACTTAATCATAGTACCACAAATTAATCAGAAACACTAAAGTATCATCAATTTATACAATCTACAATCTAAAACACAGAA
This sequence comes from Bidens hawaiensis, assembly GCF_021521415.1. Lineage (NCBI taxonomy): Eukaryota > Viridiplantae > Streptophyta > Magnoliopsida > Asterales > Asteraceae > Bidens > Bidens hawaiensis. Next base: position 87,873 of record NW_027496633.1, read on the forward strand.
TCTGTCAACAAGAAGATTCAAACAAAAAGTCACAAAAATCATGATTCTTGTATCCTTATGATCTTTAATCATCAAGGAACTATTTTCTATAACCAAATCTCATGTATTTCATTATTTTACTGATTTATAAAATAATATTTATGTACAAAAGGTTTCCATATTTTCTTTTATGACAAGACACACAATTTCTTTTAAACCATCAACTTGATCATCTTTTTATTTCTTATGATTACATGTGTTTGGATACTCAATCCCACAACCCCAAATTAAAGAAACATAAACAATATATATTAACCATGCTTATTTACTTGCTTGATCAATGCTATATCACTATTTGTTCCAAGAATCACCCAACTTGATTATGATATTTTGAGAGTGTTTTAGAAAAATAAAATGTATGTGTGTGTGATGTGATATGGACGACCAAAAGGAATAAAAAGAAAAGTTATATCCTTAATTGTTATTTACTCATCATTAACACAATCATTAAGACATAATTAATTTTATTAAACTTTAGTTTTTATTATATGTGACATATTACATTCTGTTATAAACATTTTCTAGTAACCATATGTTGTGTACTAGTCCTTTTGTTACTTGTCATGTAATATATCATAGGTTATGTTATTTTAATTATTCACTTCTCCTACAGCATATAAGTATACAATAACTAATCATGTAGCATGTAACATTTCACCCACCACATATAATACATGTAACATATCATATGTGACAAATTTATTATTCTAGTTATCAATAACTAGTTACTTTCACTTAGGTTACCAACGACACCACTGACTCAATGTATGCATACATGACACTATATGCATGGGAGTTCATTAACTTAGTTAACAGAACTAACTGGGTTTACTGACACAGTCAAAAGGATTTAACTAAAAATGCCGGGTATCATATCGGGGATTAGAAATGTTGAATGTATATATTATTATGGAGTTGGATATTATAATATATTTTATGCATATGTTTATAAATAAAAACCGTAAATTTAAAACGGGTCGGATTTTCGGGTTTGAAAAGTAACGAATGTTACAGGACTTACAACTTTTGGAAATTTCGTCCCGAAATTAAAATAAAAATATAATTTTAAAAGAGAACAATTAATATACGAAGTTGTTAGAAGTTTAAACAATTTTATACATACATAATAAAAAAATAGAATAACGCCGATCTTTTAATGACCCAAGAGAACGCCACAAATAGAAAATATGACAATGACACTTATATATAGGATGTACCAGCGATGTATCCACCATGCTCTTATCATATTGTGTTTGTCCCGTTCCCCGAAATCATTTCAAGTTCCGAATTATTTCACACAAGTAGACTTATTATATTTTTCATGCGAGGACTTTGATAATTACTTTTCGACCCATAATTACCTCTATCTTCGGATGGTCCATATAACGTGCCCATATTGTGTGGTTTTAAGACATAGACCTTAGATATATAAATAAAATTCTCATATATAACGTTATAAATAAAAAATATAATGAATTAAAAGGGTAAAACATTACAAAACACATTGTTATACCATTCAGACCAAGGATAACGCAAAATCACTAAGTCAAATAAATGAAATCATCGTAGTCTGAACCAAGTAAACGATGTTGAAAACAAAATAAAAGAGGTAATGAAATTAAAAACTGAAAACATTTGAATTATGAACATCGTAACATGTAATTGCAATAATGGGGTTGAGAATTACGTGGTAAGTAAACGTAGCATTTAACCAACGAAATATGAACATGTAATTTGTTAACGCATTGGGTTCGAGAATACTCATAGTTTAAATGAACGAAACTTTTAACTATCAAAATATCATGAAGTTTAAAAAAATGAAAATCTCCAATAGAACATTGACGTGACCAATGGCAGCGTTGAGATGAATAAACAAGAGAAATCTGCATTTTGTCTCCCTGGTTTATATCGTCGTGCGATATGTTTACCCTTGAAAAAGATTTTGCGAACTTTGCGCCACTATGTTTCTCCGGCGGGTTCTTCTGACTCCTGCCGTCAGTTGACTGTTGGTATTTTAGTAATAATACCAACATATTAAGGGCATTTTAGTAATCTTCTTTTAATAAATAATAAATATAATAATAATAATAATATAAGTCGTAGCACAGCAACAGCAGGACCTTGTTTATTATTATTATTAATAACATATACTATTTATTTTATTATCATTATCATATAATATCATAATCTTCACAACAACAGCAGCAACATATTAACAACAACATCAACAGTGCATCTTCATCATCTATTCTTCATCATCATCAACCTCAAATCCTCAAACCCATCACCAAGCAATCCCTCTTAATATCATCATCTTCATCATCATTTTTATAACAAGTAATCAAATCTCTCAAATCCTCAAACCCTAGATTTTATCACTCAAACCCTCAAATCCCTCAAATCCCACCACCAATCGCTTCAATAATTCAACCACCGCACCCATAAATCATTTCGATCAAAATCCATAACCTCCGGCACCACGCCGCCGCCATGGATTCCGGCCATCACATTTTTCGATCATCTCATTTTTCCGGCCATCACGCCGCCGCCATGGATTCCGGCAACATATCCAATATATTCATTGAGTTTAAACCTTTATATTATTGTTATTATAATCAATTTTGTTCAATTCAACCTTAATTTTAACATATGATGTGGCGGTAGTGGTTGTATGCTTTGATTTTTGGGTTAGATAATTGGTGAAGATAGGTTGGTTTGGATGAATTGGTGAAGATAAAAATGAAGATGAATATGGATGAATTATGGGTTAGATTTTAGGGTTCTTCATCTCATAAATGCGATGATGAAGATGAAGATGGATGGGTAAATGGGTGACGGATAAAACATTAGGAACCCTAATTATAATTGGGGAAGATGAAGTGATAAAAGTGATAATTTATAGTTTATGTTGTATAGTTATACCAAACATTAACTTAGTTCAACGGGTAGTTTTGGTGGGTTGTTAAACCGGAGGTCTCGGGTTCGAATCCCGGCATTTACATGGTTTTGGATAATTATTTTTAAAATGAATTAAATGCTTAGGGGTAAAAACGTAATTTCAACATTTTTTAACAGGTCAACGCTTGGTCAACTGACGGAAGGGCACAGACTGCCCCGCCAAAATTTCACAGTGGCGCAAAGTTCGCAAAATCTTTTTCAAGGGTAAACCCATCGCACGACGATGTAAACCAGGGAGACAAAATGCATATTTCTCAATAAACAATTATATCTTACAAACATGTAAATTGATAATAACTTGAAATGAAATGGATAAACGAAAATTTTAATATTAACATATTGAAATCGATTAAGTTTGTGAAAAAAAAATCAATAGTAACTTTGTGCTTATCAAGTATATAATTAGAACTTCGAAATTAAAATAAAGTAATTGTTTTAAATTGATGAAATCAAGAACAATAAAATGGTTAAAATAAAACATTGAGTGGAATAGAAGTACAAGAATAAACAAAACAATTTGTGTAAAAATATAACATCAGATAAACTCGGCATGTACATGGGACACAGTCCCGGTTCTAAGTAAACGAATTCGTTTGGTGAGAACCGGTCACCGATAGTAAAATGTATAAATAAAATGAAAGTACGGTTTCTATTAGGTAACTATGTACACATACATGTTCATAGTCCCAATTTCCACTTAACGGTTACGTTGATGGGAAATTGGTCATAGATCACAGAATTCAAAATTACAAACGTAAACCGATTTAATAAAGCGAATAAGAATAATGTACGAATTTACGTTTCGTAAAATACAAACGAATATGGATCAAAGATCAATGAACAATCAAAATAAACTTCGTAAATAATATTCTAAAGACGTGGATGTAAAATCATTTTGGGTATGTTCGAGAAAAAAATACGTGAAGGAGAAGTTAAAGAAACGAAAATGTTTCTTGTGACATTTGTCTTCTCGAATGTCGGTTTATTTGGGGTAGGAGAGGTTGACGTGGGAGGTGGTGCCATGATTACCTAGCCGAAACTCATTGGCGTTAATGAAGGGGAATGAAAAGAGAACTTTAATCTTACGAAAATCGGTTGTAAATCATGATGCTTTTAAATCTAATGGTGAAATAATATTTATCTAGACAAAAAGTTTTTAGCTATCGCAAAGACTTGCAAATTTTATGAAACTTTCACATAAAAACAAATGTTTTCTTTTGGCATGCGGCCTAGGTAGAAATGAAAGAAATGATTGTCAAGGTATCCGACTTATTGAATTGAAAAATAGCCTTAAAGGGCTTAAGACTTGTTTAGAACAAAAAGTTTACTTTAAATATGGTTTGAATAAATAATTACATTATTATTAGTGGTGACGATAATACTAATAATATTACTAATAATAAATAGTATTAATAAATTTTATTAATAATAATATTGATAATGATGGTAATTGTACTAATAATAATGGTAGTCGTAATATTAATAATGATGTTAATAACTTTAATAATAATAATAATAATAATAATAATAATAATAGTAATAGAGGTAATAAATCCTTTTTAAAAAAAATCCATTTGATTGAAAGTTAAAAAAAACAGCAAAGGATTTGAGTTTAAGCGCGAGGTTTTAGTAAAAGAGATAAAATATAGGAAAGTATTCAAAAGAAAATATAGATGAGTTTGATGAGTTTTGTAAAGATCTAAGTATTGAAACCGGAAAATCGTGTAAGGTCGACAAAGGATGCGGGGTTAGGATATTGCATGGCGGAACCAAGTTAGGCCTTCCAAAGTATAGCGGGTGTGCTAGGGTCACCACAATGATAGTAGGCTTGAAGCATGAGATCAAACATGTGATTGAGACAAATGGTTAGGTACGGGTCTTGCAGATGGGTGAGTGGCGTTGAGTTTGGGTGGGTTTTAGAAATAAATGGTAATTGAATCTATCACAGATTGAAGTATATCAACATTTCAGGGAAGTAAAGTGGTGGGATTTACACATATCGTACAAAAGGGGTGTTTCAGCGCGAGGCTTTTTGGTTGTGTTTAAGCTTGCGTTTCCAAGAATGGTGTTGGTTTGAATATGAATTTACTATAGCGATGAAGGTGGGTGTGGTTAAACGTGGGGTGATCGGGATCGCCGAGGCCATTTTCTTGATAACTCGGATTGTCATTTTGCGGGTTGAGTGCGACAACAAGGAAAACGAGAAGGCATGATACGAAACATGAAGAATTCGCGTGACTTGGAACGTAAGTATGAAAACGACTAATAGATACATCAATAAAAACAAGTACAGAAAAGTAATCGCATGAAACAAATATGAAATCGAACTTGGAATCCCCATGAAACGTCATGAGTTTTTACCTTTCAATTAAAGAAAACCTCATAAATTATTGAATAATCATATGGAAAAAGTATTAAACTTAATAATAAATAGTGAAATCGAATTGAAAATCGAGTGTTCATGAACCACCATGACTTTTAAATTTCAATTCTAAAACATAAGAGTAAATGATTATAGCAATAAGGTAATCGAATTGAAATTCGACCATTCATGTATCATCATGACCTTTCGGATTTTCAATTCTAAAATGTAGTAGTAAATGAATAAAATAATATAGTAATCAAATCGAAATTCAACCATTTATGTATCACCCTAACTTTTTTTTTTGAATTTTCAATTCTAAAACGTAGTAGTAAATGAATAAAATAATATATTAATCAAATCGAAATTCAACCATTTATGTATCACCATAACTTTTTGAATCTTCGATTCAAAACATAATAGTAAAATAACAAGGTAATCGTTCGAAATTCGGTTATTACTTTGCAAACTTTTAAAAGTTTAAGCCGTAAATGAGCGTATAAATAAAGAAAACATGTCACAAAATTTTTAAACTTAACTATTCTAGTTTAAAAAATGAGTAATTAAATCGAACCGAAAGCTGAGTATTCGTGGATCACTATGACTTGTCAGACTTTCAGTTAAAACACATTATAAAACATAGCGAGTTGGATGCCAAACATCGCATAAACAATCGAAAACTGAAAATCAAAAATCTGATTATTGAAATTCCTCGAGAATCTTTACGTTAGGCATAAGCCTTGGTCTTGTGTGTGCTTGTGTAATTGAAGTAATTGAATCATCAGTATAATAGTATTTGCGTACATGAGGCATAAACAAATCAATAATAACCAAATAATGTGCATTGAACAACCAAATAAGGCTCACATAATTTCTAATCATGCAACCTAAACAATTAAACAAATAAACTATAACCAACTAGAAAACTACGTCTAATATCCTATCTTATAGTCACGGCTCTGATACCAATCTGTAACACACCGGCTAAAACGGAAACGCCTGAGTGTGACGTACAGATTGCTCAAAACACATGTGACACTATTAAGTGACAATATTATCATTAATTCATTCTAAAGCATCAAGTACACAAGTTATTTCAAATGAACAAACATAAGGGAAAAGGAACAAAACAAACATCTTCTTGTTTATTATTTAGATAACCTAACTTCTAGTATCCTTGTCATTTCATCCTCTAATGAAATTACATGTAGCATATATATAAAAAATAAAGTCAACTAACTGAATAGTTGGTGACTTCACACAGTTGAAAAATAATATATAAAAACCATACAATTCCATGAAAACTTGTAAAAAACATAAAAGGGTTCTTTACACTAGAATCAATGGTCCATGAGTGTAAAGAATAAATGAAGGTATTTCGCAGTTGGGATTGTGCACCAACGTACTCAGATCGGAGTCCCTTTTCCACTAGAAACAATGGTCCATGAGTGCAAAGGGGAGTGTATGATCATACTTCTCGAAGAAATCCATGCACGTAATGATTGAGCAAATAACAAGTAAACACACAAGTCCATGATGCGAATTGTAGTTTGTAAATAATAAATAAACGAAATTTAATTTTGATAGGATATATATGCTACCCCCAAGATAGTTAAAAAGGGTAAAAAGGGGGTGTGAGAAACTCACCTTGATGTTGAAGACAAACTTGAAATAAAACCGAAAGTACGTAAATGAAATCGAAGCAATTGAACGTCATGAACTAGAATTAAAAGCATAAAAATTAATTTTAACTGACGACTTATAAAAAGTAGATATTCACACAAGCACTATAAGTATTTTCTAAGCGATTCCTAGAATCCTTAGTATCCAAAAAATCCCATAGATTATTAAAAGTTTGACCAAAGTTTGACTTTCCGTTGACTTTGACCAAAAGGTCCAAGTTGTTTACCGTTGACTAAAAATATTGACCGTTGACCAAAATATTAAACGTTGACCCTAAATGTTGACTGACGACCTGTTGGTGACTTTTGACCAATTATCTAGACTTAAAATAATCATAAGATATTTATAGTCGCAACCTAACAATCGATCATATAATTTGCAGTTAATCATTTTTCATGCAACCCTATGACTAAGTCACACTTTTACCAATTTCATTTCTCATAAGTAAGACCAAGAATTTAGTCAAATAATTTCAAGTTGACCAATAAAGTCAAATTCCAATATAACACAACAATCTTTGTACAAACTACAACTATTTTTACCAAACAGCATGCTGGATAAATTTGGGCAGGTTTTAAGTCACCAAAACCTATTTTTCTAACTAGTCAAAACATGCAAATAATTTACCAAATAATTTCCACATATACTTTCAAGTATTAGGAACAACATAAAATTTTTGTGTAATATTTAAACACTCACAAACATCATGAAAATTAATACATTACTGCAACCTATTTTCAGCTACCTTAACAGCACAACAGAATGTAAATATTTGCTAAAAATTACATATATGTCCAATTGATGCAAGATCAATTGGATTGGATTCCAAATTCAATTTATAACATTCCAGAAGTGGAATAAAACGCATATCTATATTCAGTATCAAGTTATACAATTTACAACACAACTCAAAAAATTTCTCTTTCAATCAGGATTGCAACCCGATTTTGTAAATTAATAAGAACTAGTCAAACAAAGTCCAAAAATTATGATTCTGGACTTTTTGAAAACTATATTCAAAATGTACTTAATCATAGTATCACAAATTAATCAGAAATACCAACGTATCATCAATTTATACAATCTACAATTTAAAACACAGAATCTGTCAACAAGAAGATTCAAACCAAAAGTCACAAAAATCATGATTCTTATATCCTTATGATCTTTAATCATCAAGGAACCATTTTCTATAACCAAATCTCATGTATTTCATTATTTTACTTATTTATAAAATAATATTTATGTACAAAAGGTTTTCATATTTTCTTTTATGACAAGACACACAATTTCTTTTAAACCATCAACTTGATCATCTTTTTATTTCTTATGATTACATGTGTTTGTATACTCAATCACACAATCCCAAATTAAAAAAACATAAACAAAATATATATTAATCATGCTTACTTACTTGCTTGATCAATGCTATATCTCTATTTGTTCCAAGAATCACCCAACTTTATTATGATATTTTGAGATTGTTTTAGAAAATAAAATGTATGTGTTTGTTATGTGATATGGACGACCAAAAGGAAGAAAAAGAAAAAGTTATATCCTTAATTGTTATTTACTCATCATTAACACAATCATTAAGACATAATTAATTTTATTAAACTTTAGTTTTTATTACATGTGACATGTTACATTCTATTATAAACATTTTCTAGTAGCCATATGTTGTGTACTAGTCTATTTGTTACTTGTTATGTAATATATCACATGTTATGTTATTTTAATTATTCATCTCTCCTACAGCATATAAGTATACAACAACTAATCATATAGCATGTAACACAATTTCACCCACCACATATAATACATGTAACATATCATGTATTATTCTAGTTATCAATAACTAGTTACTCTCACTTAGGTCACCAATGACGCCACTGACTCAATGTATGCATACATGACACTATATGCATGGGAGTTCATTAACTTAGTTAACAAAACTAACTGGGTTTACTGACACAGTCAAAAGGATTTAACTGAAAATGCCGGGTATCACATCGGGGATTAGAAATGTTGAATGTATATTTTATTATGGATAGCAAGGGAAAGACCCTCGGACGGTGTTTGAAGCCGATCCAAATTGAGAATGTGAATAAGCCCCAAACTTTTAAACTTGTTTTAAAAGGAGTCAAAAATGTTATATGAAAAAGGGTTTACATGAGACTACGTGTCTCTTAAACATTTATAAACAAGAGTAAAATCCAATCCCTCAGGCTGTCGTGTACGTTTGTCTGGATCCTTATATATGTGGTAGTACGCGGTGTGCGCATCACACCACACCTGGTCGTAGTACGCTTTCCTTCTGGGAGCACGACCTTGTGTATACGAATGGTACTTAACTAAGTTGAACGATGCGGTGTTTGCTGGGGTACTTATGTAGAGACTTGAGTTTGTAAATTGTATTATAACTTTATTATTCCTAAGCAAAGATGGGTCGAGGCTTGCGTAACCCTCGAGGGGTAATAAAGTAAAATAAAATATTTTTGCGTCAGCATATTCACCAGCATTCGTTGCTGTCGTATTTTCTAACATTTTGCATGTAACCAAGAATCTGGCTTGAATAACGAAGTGCTCATGATTCCGATGGCTCGGATATTTTGTTAAACTTAAATATTAAACTAATGGTGGTTTTGTAAATCATAAACAAGTAAACGTAAATGGAACTTCCGTTCCATCTTTTGTAATGTAAATATTTACAACTTTAATCCACATGTTTAATAAAAGTCTTCCGCATTAACCCGCAAACTCTGATTTATTTACAATTATGGTACCAACTTTTGGTCGCACTCTTAGGCTTAAGATGAGGGTGTGACATCAGTCCTTGAATCAGGGCTACTAAAAGCTCCTTTTGGGGACTGACTAAGCCGCCGAATATCAAGTTGTTGTTGCTTGAACCAGTTCTTGCAATGTCTTGCAAGGTTAGTAGAATGACCACACACAAAACAAAACTTTCTCCTAGGAGCACTATAGAACTCATCAAAACTATAATATGGTTGGTGCGGTGGGAAAGATGATTCTTGAAAAGGAACATGGTTGAAAAAACCACTTGATATGCGACCCCGATCATCAAAAACATTATTATAATGGATCAATAAAATTTTGTTGACACTGACCATAGTAGTTGTTATCAAAACAGTTGTATGACTGAGGACTTTGTGATTGATTAGTTGTTTGAGAAAATGATCTTTTATTTGGTGGCACATATTTACATGAAGTACTCGTTTGATTATCATTTTCAAACACTTTTCTTTTACTTGAATTATCCTCAAGCTTACAACTTGATGATGAACAACTTGATATGTTCACATCAACAAGCCTTTTATCATTGACACAATTTTCCACAAATATTTCATCGAAGACAGTTTCACAATCACAATTCATGTTCGTTTCCTCCAACCCAGTTTCTTCTACACAACCTACTGAACAAGATAAATCACTACTAGAACTAAGTGATGAAGGAATGGGATCAATAGTTTTGGAGATAGGAGGAACAAATATCTATGGTTTTGGTACATGACTAACTCCATAGACCATTTCGTCCTCGGGTGGGGTATTGAAACTAAAGTGAGGCGGGCTAGTATAGTTCTCAATGAATGAAACTGAAACTGTTGTGTGATTGTAGCCTATATCTGTCTTTTGTTTCACCACAATCTATGGGCTAATAATCCTATTCAATTTATCAGAGGCTAACTCAAATCTTTCAACGGCTATTTCTCTTTGTGCTAAGTCTAATTCTAGCTTTTCAATTTTAGCATTTAACTCTGCAACGCGACTTTCATGAAACTCAGCTAGTTGTTAGACTGAAACAATTTCTCATTTAATTTAGCCATATCATTATTGTGAGTTTTAATCCTAGTGGTAAAAATCTTTTCAACCCTTTTGTAATCATCATTATGACATCCGAGGATAAGATTTTCATCAATCAGGGTAGCATTATGAGTTATATAGTTCTCAATTTTATTTATACAAGCTTGAGTGCAAAGTTTGTGTACCTCAGGAAGGATAAGATTTGCTTGACTACTTCCACCTGCAACACTTGTCCCAGCTTTATTTTCTTTTGACTGATTGTTTATTCGGAGGTTGTCATCCATTAATTCCAAAGACTTGATGGTAGAAGTCAACTCTAAGAGTGTTATGGTATTCAGATTTGTGGTTCTCTTGATGCTAACCAGATTGTTGTTCCATGCGTAAGGCAGTGAATCCAACATCTTCGTATTGATCTCAGACAACTCATGGATGATACCGACACTTCTCATTTCAGTAACATATGACTCATATCTATTGATGAGAGAGGCAACAGATTCTCCTTGAATATTTTTAAGCATGTTGAATTCTCCTTTTCAAGTATCCTTTTGGTCTTCCCTCATATTCAGACTTCCTTGAAGCTTAGAATTGTAAGACATTTTTTTGTTTTTTAACTAAGAAACATTTTCTTTGGTCAACGGGTCAAAGTCAAACTAAACCATTAGAATGGTTTTTTTATCAACAGTCAACGGGTCAAAGTCAAACTCAAATGGTTTTTATTTTTCTTCAACGGGTCAAAGCCAAACTCGAATGGTTTGACCAATTCGAATGGTTAAGCAGATTCGATTGGTTGACTTTTTTTTTGAAATATAAGACCCAAACTAACAATAAAGTCTAAAGAGCTTTAGTCTAGAAACCACTAAATCGGCCTAATTCTAATTTTTTTCAACCGGATCTGAACCCCGGACACAAAACTCAAAAACACAAAAAACTTAGATTTGATGATTTCCTGGTATTTCTAAGTCGTAAAGTACTCCAAAAGTAGTAAATAACACGAAAACCAACCTCAAATCCACCGAAACTAAAATCAGAACCCGAAAAGTTGGATCCGAAAGCCACAAAAAGTTGAGCCAAAAGCTCTGATACCACTTGTAGGTCCTCTAGATGGATCTCACAACCTTACTCGGATCAATCCGTCTTGTTAGTTAGCGGAAATCACTAACAACACTCGGATCTTAGTTTGTATAAACTAAAAGAGAGAAAGTTGAGAGAAAAGTTTCTCTTTTATTTCCTTTGAGAGTTTTATTTCAAAGTGAGTTTGTAGGGGGTTAGTGGAGAAATGGGTAAAGTGACCCTTTTATAGGGTCTCCATTTCTCCGACTTTACATAACATGGATACAAAATAAACGTACTAAGTTACGTAATACATCGACTATTAGCTAATAGAAAGACATACACAATCCTAATAATAATATAGAAATCTGACTTCTAATTTCCCAACATGATGAAAAGAAGAAAAGAAGAGAATAACAATTGACTAAAATGCCCTTTTCAATATAATAGATTAAATAATGGAAACAACTATGTGGCACATCTAGAACCACCCATTAGAGTTTCAATGTTTTCGCAACTGGAGTGGTTAAGCATATACTTTTCCTACATATATATATATACACACACACACACATATAAACACACTAGTCTATATGCCCGTGTGATACACGGGCTAAGTTTTATTTTAGAAAACAAACATTATATGCTCCCTATAAAAACACAATGTTCAACTCTCTAAGTTTATATATTATACAAAATTTCCAACTACAAAACTATAGATACAAAATTGTCATTCGACCTACATCACCATCCAGTTCAGTCGTTCGACTACTCGTTTCATGTATGTTTCCTACATAAAGTAAACAATTTAATGGGTGAATTTCGGGTGTGTTTCATCTCAATGGGTCAAACAAATATTAGTTGAAAAGTGAAGCAGGTTAGGTTGTATGACTTGAAAATTAACTTAATAGAAATGTTCACATAAGGTTAACTTGCCAAGTCCAACAGTGCATTCTAAAATTTTAGATTTTTTAGCATCATAATAACTTATATATCCAGGTTTAAGGCTAACCTTCAGTTTTGGCTTTTCTTGTAAATAAAACCGAACCAAACCGAACTTATATATATAATGTAACATCCCAAAATTTCTTTGAATATTAAAATATTATTTACGTTGGAAGAATTAATTTGAGTTGGGTAGAAAAATAATAATAATAATAATAATAATAATATAATAATAAGGATAAAAGGATGGTAGGCTAAAATAGATGGAATTAGCATGGGATGAAGATGGGCCTAAGGTCTATGGACTTAAGGAGCATTAATACCCCTTAAACCCTAAATCATTTCCATCATCATTCTACACCTTAGCCTACACCATCATAAACACACTTAAGAGAAACATTCTCTACACTACTCTATTCAAAGATCCAAGACCAACCAAAGGTAAAAAAAATCATTTATCTCAACTGACCCAACATTATAGAACCCGACACCCCGAGCCCCGGGATGCCGAACGAGCCGTTTGGATCTAGATCTAGCTTTTATTAGGTATTTAAATCATAAAAAATGAGCTTAAGGGTCACCTTAGCTTGGATCTGGACCACCCAAAGCTATCTGAACCATAAATAATCAAAATCCGGCCAAACGTGGTGGTTAACGGCGGCTGACGGTTCTGGAATCGCAAAAAAAAACCCTAAAAACGCATTAGATAAGCTGACCTGCACATAGCCAGCGGATATGTATCCCCGCGAATATGTGAGGATCAGATATGTATACACGGGCATACATGTACAAGCGTACATATACGGCAGCTATGTATATACATATACGGCGCATATGTCACTTGACATATACGACGTATATGTTATATACATATACGGCACATATGTCACTTGACATATATGGCAGATATGTAATAGGAAATGTATACGGGGGTTTGAACTTTAGTTTTCGATGAGGTTTTTAGTAAAGACTTATTAACGAAAGTAAAAAAAATTTCAAGCTGACCTAACAGCTTAACCCCAGCCAGGGGCTCTGCCCCTTGGACCCTGCTAGGGGTTGCCACCCCTGGAACCCCGATGCCAGGGGCGCTACCTCTGGAACCCTGTTATCAGGAGTTTCACTAACTTAGAAGTATGATATAGTTATAACTAGTTAATTGATACTATAAATGTTACACAGTTAGCCATGCACAGCTAAGGAGGGGTATTACTATAAACTCATAAAGAAATGGGACGCAAGTGAGTTTCTAGCCCCATTTCCTTATTATTTTTTTGGGGCTGTGTGCATACTCAATGTGATTAGTTAATACATTTACCTTAAGTGGTAAGTGTATGTTAATGAATTTGTATGAATGATATATATACGAGATTAAAGGTATGTATGAAAGTCATCATCGTCGTCGTCGTCGTCGTACTCAGTATATCCCACCAGTAGCAAAGCTATGGTAGGGTCTGAGGAGGTTAAGATGTAGACAGCCTTACTGTTAGGGCATGAATTTTATGCTGAGGATCCTTTATCCTTAATTATCTTGTGGATAGATTATCCTTAAGATATGTATTAGGTTATGAAGGATCAATGATCCTCGGTATTATTTGTTTACTAATGATTGCATTTTTAGTGGTGATGTGTTAGCCAAGTATAACAACTTTATGATCAAGTCTGTCGTATATCTCACTACAAGGCATCTGTAGCGCATGATCGAGATTGAAGAATAAGCTAAAGAAAGAAGCAGCAATTACTGAGTACTAGAGACAAGATATGTTTTCCTTGAAGAAGTGCTTGAATCAATTATCCTTATGAAGAATTCTCTAGCTGAAGTCTGGATCCAGGATCCTAATTCAACATAGCTATTAATGGACGATTTTCGTATGAAGACTGATGTTTAAGTAACAACAACGGCTCCTAGACTTAGTCTACCACTTATTTCGTCATTGAACGTCTATTAGCACGTGGTCAAAGAGCACGATGGAAGAGAGTGGAAGACTAGCGGATTTTAGGACCTAGTAGTTAGTTATTTTTTGTTTTTCTTTATAAACATTGAGTTGTGATCAACCCTAGGACACGGTTCACTAGTTTACTATTACAGACTTTAGATCACAAGTTCTCTGTAATCTCACACACACCTAGCTCGATTGTAATCGTTGATCAACAACTCCAACCATTGTAACCTTTTTTGTGATTAATAAATTGGTGATCGTCGAGTTGTCATCACTCGGGGTTTTTTTCTTTTGATCTGAACAAGATCAAAGGGTTTTTCCTCGCAACAAATTTCGGTGTTCACTCCATTTTCATTCATTTAATCGTTGTTATTAACAGAGCACTATTACTCACTTTTACGAATTTGGATACATTATCCTTAGAAGACTTTTATCCAAAACAATTTGGCGCCCACCGTGGGGCAATTGGTGCTATAATTCATATTACTCCTATCAATTTTCGATTTTTTTATACCCATATCACTATCAATGGCCTCTCAATCAACCTCTGCTTCGTCAACCATGCCATCATTGGTTCCTCTCTCATCAAGGACTTTGACACCGATGCCTCCGCCAATCACGGGAGCACAACGGTCTGCTGCTGCTGGAAGCAAGACGCAACTACCAGTCTTCAAGAGCTCAAAAACCGTTGTTGCTGCGCCGGTGGTTAATACTAACAATGATGTTTCATCTATTTTTTCGCAGGTTAAATCATATATGGAGCAGCAGAACAAGACCAACCAGAGGATCCTTCGTGAGATAGAAGATCTCAAGAAGACTAAGAGGCCAGCAGAGGATCTCACTCCCCTGATGCCCAGGATGCTGGATTTCACCACTCCAGGATCCATGGCTCAGCTCTCGCAAGGATCATCTATCCTTCAACAGGGATCCATGGGTCAACAAGCTCAAGGACCCTCACTATTTCAGTCAGGATTGCCCATCCTTCAACAAGGATCCCCGGGTCAACAGGCTCAAGGATCCTCATTATTCCAGCAGGGATCATCCTTCATTCCACCAGGATCCTCTGGGTTATATATTCAAGGTTCCTATAATTCCCAACCTCAAGGATCCTTCTTTCAGAATCAAGGATCCTCAGGAATCCAACATCTACGATCCTCCGAAGTCCATGAAGGAGATTTCATTCCCATGCAGACGATTGAGTCGGGTGGTCCCACTCCTGTCACTGACTCTTCTTATCTCAGATATTCATCCGAGATGCCAACCTTCACCCAGCAAAGAGGTAACTTGTACGATCCTTTATCCTTAGATGCTAACCGTGGTTCCATGCAGGATGCAGGTATCAACCAAGCTATGGCCAAGGAGCTACAGAAGCTCAAGGATATGATATCCAGTGTTCCCGGGGTTATAAGACCAATCCCCGAGATACCTGAGGGAAGCCACAAGCTATCCAGATTCGCTCCGCCTATCTGTGATACTGAAATCCCGAAGCGGTTCCAGACTCCGAATATGAAGACTTACGACGGGACCACTGATCCTGAAGAACATGTGGCACAATATAGAGAAAGGATGGAGATCAATCCTTTTCCGGAGAGACTCAAAGAAGCTTGCCTATGCAAAGGCTTTGGATCCACACTAACGGGAGATGCACTAAAATGGCTGCTAAGTCTTCCTCCTTTTTCGATTACTTCTTTCTCTCACTTGGTTAACTTATTTAACAATCAATTTTTCTGTAGTCGGAAATTTGAGAGGTTAACCAGTGATTTATATAGTGTTATCCAACCTAGTGATGAATCCCTTAGGGACTTCGTTACCAGGTTCGGCAAGGAAGCTCTGGAAATCCCAAATCTTGATGTGACTACTGTTGTTGAAGCATTCAAGATGGGAATTCAGAAGAGCTCCCCCTTTTATGATGATTTAGTGACGACTCCGTGCAGGACATTAGACGAAATCAGAAGCAGGGCATTGAGATACATCCGATTGGAAGAAGACAGAAGGATCCAGGATAGTCTTGGGGGACAAACAAAACAAGAAACCCCAGGAAAGAATAAAGGATCCTGGAACAGGAATAACAATTTGAAGCCGTACGCCAAGTTCAACAATCAGAACGTACGGGCAGTTGAAGAAGGAGATGACGATGAAGACGATCCTTGCATCTCCGACTATTCTTTTTCTGTGGACACTCATGGCTTGATCTGTGCCATGAAGGATCTGGGAGAAAAAGCAAGGTGGCACCGAAAGAATGAGAAGATTGTCGGCTTCAAGGACAAGTCTAAGTGGTGCGCCTTCCACGAAGACTTTGGCCACACGACAGACGAGTGCATCGGCTTAAGGAGGGAAATTGGATACCTCCTGAGCAAGGGTCACTTTAAAGAACTCTTGGGAAGGAAGAAATCCAAGATCCAGGATCCTGAAGACCTTCCACAGAAAGCAACACCACCACCTCCAGATGCTCATGTGATCAACTTTGTCTCCAGAGACTACGAATTATTTCAAGATTCTTGTGCTATAAAAGAAAATCCCGTAGTGGAATTCGAGTTGGACGATGAGAGAAGACAGCTCATCCCCACTACTCGAGTGACTGATCAGAGAATCTTTTTCAATTAAAGTATCCAGTATCCTCATCAGGACAAGCTGGATGTGCAAACGGTCAATTTCATCTCTGGAGGTTCAGACATATGTGGAACTTCTTTCTCTGCAACAAAAAGACTCGCCAAAGAGATAAAGATGGATAATGGAGATCGACCAATAGTGTCAACCACCTTAACAACAGACAAGAGAATCTTCTTCGATGAAGAAGACAAGCTGAACATTCAGGATCCTCATCATGACGGTTTGATTATTACTTTATTTATCTCTAACCATTATGTACGCAGGATCCTAGTGGACGGTGGTAGCTCGGTCAACATTATCCAACATGATGTCCTCAAGAAGATGAACATCCCGGATTCAGAAATCGTTCCTAGAAAATCGATGCTAGTCGGTTTCACTGGTGAAACCAAGAAGACATTGGGGGACATCAGCCTCCCAATTTATATCGTACGGTTAAATTCATACCAAAAATTTTGTGTTATAGATAACCTTTCCTGTTGCAATGTTATTTTAGGTAGGCCTTGGCTCCATGGAATGAAAGCAGTAGCCTCAACTTATCACCAATGCATCAAGCTACCTACTCCTTGGGGAGTCGTAAAAATAGTGGGTGACCAAGCGGAGGCCAAGAACTGTTATTCATCATCAATGAAGCCAACAGCCAAGCAGACTATAGCATAGCAACTATAGCAACATCCTAGGGACATGCTGGAAGCTCGGGAGAAAGACCTTAAGGAAGTATCATTGGATCCCGAAGATCCAGAAATAAAGGTGTTCCTAGGATCCAGTACCCCCAGTAATATTGAGGAGGATTTAATATCCTTCTTAGGGCGAAGAATATCTACATTTTCCTTCAAGCACTCGGACATGACAGGTATTTCAAAGGAGGTAATCACTCATAAACTCGGTCTTGATTTATCTGTTAAACCTGTCCATCAGAAGCGAAGGAAATTCGCTCCTGAGAGGAAAAAAATCATACAAGAAGAAGTTGAAAAACTTCTTAAGGCCGGTATGATCAGAGAGGTTCAATATCCTCGATGACTAGCTAATGTGGTCGTTGTTTCAACAAAGAATGGAAAGTGGAGGGTGTGTGTCGATTTTACCGATTTAAACAAGGCATGCCCCAAGGATCCTTTCCCATTACCACATATAGATTCCATGGTGGATGCGACGGCAGGACATGAAATGCTTACCTTTATGGATGCTTCCTCCGGATTTCAACAAATTCAGATGGAACCATCTGATCAAGAGGATACAGCATTCATGACTCCTACCGGCATATACTGTTATACCGCTATGCCGTTTGGACTAAGAAATGCAGGGGCAACATACCAAAGATTAGTCAACATGATGTTCAAGGATCAGTTGGGTAAGACTATGGAAGTCTACATAGATGATATGGTAGTGAAGTCAAAGAAAGCTGAGGATCACCTTAGAGACCTCGAGGAATTATTCAATATCCTCGACCAATATAACATGAAATTGAATCTGTTAAAATGCCACTTTGGTGTTAAGGCTGGAAAATTTCTGGGATATATGGTGACTAAAAGAGGAATTGAAGCAAGCCCCGAGCAGATTGAAGCCATCCTCAATTTGAAATCTCCTGCAAACGCAAAGGATGTCCAAAGGCTCACAGGAAGAATAGCCGCTCTCAATAGGTTCATCTCAAGATCCTCCGAGAAATGCAAGGACTTCTATGACATCCTTAGGAAGAATAAGAAGTTTGAATGGACGGAAAAGCATGAGGCTACGCTTACAGCCTTGAAGGATTACTTATCCTCAGCTCCAGCTCTAATGAAGCCTGTGGATGGAGAATCCTTGTACCTGTATTTAGCTGTCTCGGGAAACGCAGTAAGTGCCGTCTTGGTAAAGGATCATGAAGGTGAGAAGCATCCCGTTTACTATGTACGTAAAAATCTTCTAGATGCGGAAGCCAGGTATTCTCATTTAGAAAAGTTAATCCTTGCACTTATTATGGCTTCTACTAAATTGAGACATTATTTTGAAACTCATCCTATTATTTTGAGAACTAACTATCATGTAAAGAATGTTCTTAGAAAACCAGAGTTATCAGGTAGAATGGCCAAGTGGGCTGTAAAATTAAGTGCATATGATATCCAATACGAGCCAAGAACAGCAATCAAGTCTCAAGCACTAGCGGACTTTGTGGCTGATTTCACTAGTGATATACAAAAAGAAGCTGACTTAGAGGTCTAACAACTGGAAAGGACCAAGGATCCTTGGATACTATTCACCGATGGTGATTCCAATGTAAGAGGAACAGGATTGGGGATCCTACTAAAATCGCCACAGGGGGGCATATTACCCCAGTCCATAGCTTGTGAATTCCAAGCAACAAACAATGAAGCAGAGTATGAGGCTCTAATCGCAGGTTTGCAATTAGCCAAAAGCATGAGGATCAGGTATCTTCAAGTTTATGTAAATTCTTTATTGATAACTAACCACTTTAATGGCTCGTATGCCGTTAAAGATGAGAAACTAATTAAATATTTAGATGTTGTGAAGGAATTATGGAAATCCTTCGAAATATTTAGTATCACACAAGTACCGAGGGAAGAAAACGCAGGGGTAGACGCCTTGGCAAACTTAGCCTCATCTTTGAAGATTCCTGAGGATTTGAAAATCCCAATAATCCACATTATCTCGCCAGCGATAGGAGAACAAGAAGTTGGAGAGATAACGAATGATATAGAAATCGTACTCTGGGATCCTTTATCCTCAAATAACAAAGGATCATGGATCCATCCTATCAAGAACTACATTCAGACTGGAGAAATTCCAGCCACAGAAAATCCCAAGTCCTTCAAACTTAAGGTATCCCAATATATTTTGTTAAATGAAATGGTATATAGAAAATCTCTTGCAGGTCCATATTTGAGATGCATTGAGGATCCTGAGATCCAAGAAGTACTCAAGGATTTTCATGAAGGAGATTGCGACAATCACACAGGTGGAAGAGCGTTATTTTCCAGGATACTCAGAACCGGATACTTCTGGCCAACAATGAAGAAGGATGGAGTGGAGTATTCAAGGATATGTGATGCTTGTCAAAGACACGCGAACATCCTTCATCAGCCAACGGAGCCTCTATATCCTATATCCTCCTCATGGCCTTTCATGAAATGGGGTATGGATATTGTAGGCAAGCTACCAAAAGCACCCGGTGAAAGGTCTTTATGGTTGCTATGACTGACTACTTCTCCAAATGGATTGAGGCAGAAGCATTTGTACAAGTCCAAGAAAGGGAAGTAATATCTTATATTAAACGAAATATTATAACTAGATTTGGTAATCCTGCTGGAATTGTTTGTGACAATGGTTCCCAGTTTATCGGGAATAGAACCACTAACTTTTGTGACAGTTGGGGCATCAAAATGATTACTTCCACTCTGGTTCATCCTCAAGCCAATGCTCAAGCAGATTCTAGCAACAAGATCATCATCAACAATCTAAAGAAGAAGCTAGGATCGAAGAAGGGAAAATGGGCTAAAGAACTTCCTTATGTTCTTTGGGCAGACAGGACTACGCCTAAAAAAGAAACAGGCCAAACACCCTTCTCATTGGTGTTTGAATCCGAAGCAGTAATTCCCACAGAAATGGTGGTTCCTACGGCAAGAACGAGCATCCGTGATCCTGAAGCCAATGAAGAAATCCTTCTTGAAGACTTAGATACTATAGAAGAACTCAGAGACCTAGCCAAGATCAGAATGGTAGCATATCTACAAAGGGTAGCTGGGGCATACAACAAAAATATCAGAATAAGAATATTTCAAGAAGGAGATCTAGTTTTGAGGAAAGCCTTCCAAAATACTACCAATCCGGCTGATGGAAAGTTAGCACCCAAATGGGAAGGACCTTATCAGATTGAGTCGGAAGCAGGAAAGGGGGCATATCATTTGCTCACAATGGAAGGCAGCAGATTACCAAGAGAATGGAATGCTATCCACCTCAAAAAGTATTTTTTCTGATCAGGATCTATTATCCTTAGAGGATATATTATCCTTAAAGGATCAAGGATCCCCTAAATCGGTAACATCTATCTGATCAGTTATTCTTTTTGAATTATTATTAATTTAAGGATAATATATTCTTAACATTTTATCTTTTCCAAGTTTTGAGTAACCATGCTGGATTATAATAATTTACTTGATGATCAAGAGGTTGGCCACCTCTCCTTTACATTTGAGGTATTTCTCTCGGCCTAGCCCACGTTTGGATACGGCCCCCGATGGTCGTATCCTCTAAGGTTTAAAGATTTTCACCTTTCTCACGATCGCCTGTAGTGCACGCTATCCGACGTATATTCCGGGGCAGCGGGACCAGTACATGCTTAGTGGCTGACAATTTCGTTGTCTCCGGCTATATGGAGGATCCTACGATTTATGGTAGACGTCCCATACCACCGGTTTATAACGTTTTCACGTTATCTCACGTTTGGGCTAAATCCCGGTTTGGGCGAGTCCCCAGTTAACATCCGTATTTGGGCTTGTCCCCAGTTTTGGGCTTGTCCCCAGTTACACGGGCTTGTCCCCAGTTGCACGGTCTTGTCCCCAGTATATTATTTGGGCTTGTCCCTAGCTTAATGGATTTGATCCCAGTTAACATTATGAATTATTTGCAACAGATATTCTAAGTTCTTTGTGAAAATCAAAAATCTAAGGATCCCGGATCCTAAAGCTATTCCTTTAAGGATCATTGAGAGTTCAATACTTCTGGTAACTTAGGTCTTTTCAAGACCTTCTGGTATGATCTCTGTTAATTACTTATGTATCATATTTGTTGCAATAATTTTTGATATTTCGGTTTAGAAGGCTATTCTCTTAAAGTTGTTTTATTACTAATAGTTGTACCTATTTTAAGGATACTCTATCCTAAAAATTTGTCCTTCAAGGAAATACTATTATAAAACTTTTATCAACTTTTAAGGATATTTTATCCTACTATTTATTCTTTAAAGAATATTCTACCTAAACAATTTTCATAAGGATATTTTTTACTAAAAATCTTTTACTTAAAGTTATTTTTTGAAACTATCAATAATGCTAAAGTTATATCTAACAATCTTTTAAAAATAAACAACAAGTAAATAGTCAAAAGATTTATATATTAATTAAGATAAGCCACGAGGACTTATCAGAAACTCTTAACCTGGACTTCACCATGCAAAAGATGGACCATCCATCCGGGTTAAGTGAGAGTTACTAACAGTTCATAAGTGCAGAAAAATTAAAAACAGGGGCAACAAAGGCTTCATCCCCACAAACTGAGGATCCCTCCATCTTTGTCACCCCCGCCAATTGTCTTATGGATCATGGATCCTTTATCCTAAACACTAATGCTTATTACAAAACAAAGTCATTGTTCAGAAAAACATCATAAAAGCAAATTAAAACGAGCTTAGGCCTTGTCTTCTGTATCCTTCATCGCCCGTTTATGCGGTTGCTTCCAACTCCACCATCGCCTCGTTGCCTCCTTCAGCTTCATCCTGGTCCTTCGCACCGCTCGTCCCTGCTTCACCGGCATCAGCCATCCCTGCTTCAGCATCATCCTCGCCTCCACCCAAGTCGATCAAGGCTTGCTTCCACTTCTGGATTTCCCATGAAGATTTGTCAAAGGACGGATCATTGGCTTCGGTCACCAGTTTGATTCTAGCTTGGAGGACCGACTTGACTGCCCAGACATTTGCCTCTTCAGTGGCCCGACTGATCTCACTCTGCATTTGGACTGCAAGTGTGGAAGCATGATCCTCGGCCTGTTTCTTTTCCTTGGTCATCTTGGAGAGGGCCTTGTCCTTGGCGGCGGCTATGGATCTCATTGCAGCAAGGGTCTCTTCATACTCACCAACAGTCTTTTCATAATGGCTTCGAGCAGAGTTGATAGCCTATAACGAGGAAACAGAATAAGTTAAGATGGATACTTGGGTAATGAAGTCTGAAAGGATCCTTACAGTAGAGAGCATTTCCAGAAGCTGTTTTCCGACATCAAAGGGGTTCTCTGGATCTGAACTCTTCTTCCTCTTAGCCCCTGACTTGGCACGAGTTGTGATTAGGCGAGGCTCAGACATTGGAGTTGATTTCGGGGTCTCTTTCTTGGTAAACATATAATCGATGTCTTCAAGGGAGAACTTAGAAGCAGATTTTCCTGACTTTTGGGCACCTGTAAACAACAATTCACAGATAAGTTTTTAAATATTTATATTTTTAATATTGAAAACTGTTATTCTTACTTGACATGATTGACTCTGAGTTTGATCCTTGAAAGGTTTCTATGGATTTGGCTTGAAAGGTTCTGATTACAGGATTCGGCGACAGAAACTTCTCAATTCTATCTTCAATTCCGGGTAGATCAGACAGCAAATCAAAATTCTCAACTGTATAAGCAATAAAGAATGTCAGCGCATGAATAAAGTATTCTACCTTGGTTACCTAAGGATCCTATATCCTACCCTTTGGTATCCATTTTTGGGGAAGATCAGTTCCACCTGGAATGGATTCTCTTTTCACGAAGAAAAATTGGTTTCTCCAGAGTGTACCATTTAGGGTAACTTTGGAAATGGGAGTCACTTGGTGAGGTTTCGATGTGAAGAAGAAGCGTTTGGAACCATGGGTAACAAGATGGTACAGGAATGATAACTCTCCTAAACCAAACTCAATACCCTCCTCTACGGTTATTCTTTCTATGGTATGAAGGACTCTCCATAACATCGGCATGGCTTGGATATAACAGATTCCCGCCAAAGTGAAGAACCTTTAAGTAAATTCGAGGAAAGGGTACTTATAACCTATAAGAAACGGTTGGGCTGGGAAACAAACACAGTTTTTTGAAATATGGTCGCTACGGGCTGTAGAATCGAAGGGTCGGAAAACTGTCTCGGCTGGAAAATTTTGTCGAATTTCATCAATTTCCGAATCAGTGAATTTACATATCTCGAAAGAGGGTGATTGAAGAATGCCTTACGAGTAGAGATCATCGGGGTCGGTGTGATCAAAAGAAGAAGAGGAAGAGGATACAGAAACAATTAACATGTTAAAAGAAAATAAACAAGAAGAAGAAGGATACCTAAAAGACGGATGGATATGTGGTTATAAAAGAATTATGATCATCGCATATATAGGCGGCGTATAATAATGGTTAGTAGATATTAACCGCCTGACACACGTCTAATCGTCTTCTTTGCAGTAATTTTGAAATTCAAAGTGACAGCTGTATTCCACTGTCACCCGCCATTTTGGGGGCAATTGTTAGGCCATGAAGTTTATACTGAGGATCCTTTATCCTTAACTATCTTACTGATAGATTATCCTTGAGATATGTATCAGGGTATAAAGGATCGACGATCCTCGGTATTATTTGTTTACTAATGATTGCATTTAGTATGATGATGTGTTAGACAGGTATGACAAATCTAAGACGTGATGGCGTCAACTATCCTCATGGGTCATTCCCTAGCTGGAGTATGGATCCAGGATCCTTATTCAATATAGCTGTTAATGGACGACTTCATCTGAATATTGATGTTTAAATATCAATAACGACTCCAAGACTCGTTCTTCCGCTTATCTCGCTACTGAACGGCTATTGGCACGTGGTCAAAGTCATGGGAGTGGCTAGTGGAAGACTTCCGGGTTATTAGGAAATATTGTTGTTTGTATTTTCTTATATAATCGAGTTATGATCGAGTAGAAAAACACATGTATGATCACAAACACTAGAGCAGAGACAATAAACTCTCTCTAATCACTAGTTTACTTTGTAATCTCGATCATCAACTCCATAACATTTGTAACCACCTTTTATTATCAATATAATCGACGGTGATAGTTTTCACCGTCCGAGGGTTTTTTGTGTCGGAGATTACTATAATCACGTACTATCCGACCAAAGGTTACCTCGTTGATCCTTGTCCAAAGTGATCCGACCAAAGATTACCTTGTTAATCCTTGACAGAAGTAATGTGGTCAAAGATTGCCTTGTTAAGTTTTGACCGAAGTAAGATTATCGTAATTAAGGGCTTTTTCCCTCATGATCAAATCATTGTGTTCACCAAGATTACGATTACACACTCATCATTTCCGTGTTAGCACTATACCTCACTTAACAGATTTGAATACATTATCCTTAGCATATTTTTGTCCAAAACAACGAAGATTTCAATCATTCATGTTCTCTCATCAACAATAGAAGAACAAGAAGTTGGGGAGATAATGAATGACAAAGAAATTGTACTTTGGGATCCATTATCCTTGAATAATCAAGAATCGTGGATCCTCCCGATCAAAAAGTACATTCAAACAGGAGAAATTCAAACCACTGAGAATCCCAAATCCTTCAAACTCAAGGTATCACAATACATTTTATTAGATGATATGCTATACAGGAAATCTCTTGCAGGTCCATACTTGAGATGCATCGAGGATCCTGAAATCCAAGAGGTGCTCAAAGATTTTCACGAAGGTGA
The DNA here is from genome assembly GCF_021521415.1 of Bidens hawaiensis. NCBI lineage: Eukaryota > Viridiplantae > Streptophyta > Magnoliopsida > Asterales > Asteraceae > Bidens > Bidens hawaiensis. The sequence goes on from NW_027496633.1 coordinate 113,734, forward strand.
TTGTGGTAATCACACCGGAGGTAGAGCCCTGTTTTCCAGGATACTGAGAACAGGATACTTATGGCCAACAATGAAGAGAGATGCCATGGAATACTCGAAGAAATGCGATGCTTGTCAAAGGCATGCAAATATCCTACATCAACCAGCAGAACCTATGTATCCTATATCCTCATCATGGCCTTTCATGAAGTGGGGCATGAATATTGTGGGTAAACTACCTAAGGCACCTGGAGGAAAAGTAATCATGCTTGCAATGACTGATTACTTTTCAAAGTGGATAGAAGCGGAAGCTTTTGTTCAAGTACGCGAGAAAGAGGTGATATCTTTCATTAAAAGAAATATTATTATTAGATTTGGTATTCCTTCAGAAATTATTTGTGACAATGGTTCCTAGATTATCGGGAAAAGAACCACTAACTTTTGTGACAGTTGGGGCATCAAGATGATTACCTCTACTCCAGTGCATCCTCAAGCTAATGGCCAGGCAGAATCAAGCAATAAGATAATCATCAACAACTTGAAGAAGAAGCTAGGATCCAAGAAAGGAAAGTGGGCTGAAGAGCTACCTTATGTTCTTTGGGTTGACAGGACAACGCCCAAGAATGCAACAGGCCAAACACCCTTCTCATTGGTGTTTGACTCAGAGGCAGTAATTCCTACAGAAATGGTAGGTCCTACAGCCAGAACCAGCATCCGTGATCCTAAAGCCAATGAAGAAATCCATCTTGAAAACTTGGATACTGTTGAAGAACTAAGAGACCTGGCCAAGATCATAATGACAGCTTATCAACAAAGGGTAGCTGGGGCATACAACAAAAATATAAGGATCAGAAGATTTCAAGAAGGAGATTTAGTTTTGAGGAAAGCCATCCAAAATACAACCAATCCGGCTGATGGGAAGTTAGCACCCAAATGGGAAGGTACTTATTAGATCGAGTCGGAGGCAGGAAAGGGGGCATATCATTTTCTCACGATGGAAAGCAACAGGTTACCAAGAGCATGGAATGCTGTCCACCTCAAGAAGTACTTTTTCTGATCAGGATCTAATATCCTGTGAGGATATATTATTCTTAAAGGATCAAGGATCCCCAAAATTGGTACAATCTATCCTATCCTTTATCCTTTTCAATTTCCTAATTTTCAATCTATGGATAATATATTCTTAACGATTTGTTTCTTCCAAGTTTTAAGTAACAATGCAGGATATTAGTAAGATATATAATAATCAAGAGGTTGGCCACCTCTCCTTTACATTGAATGTACTATACTATTTTCCTTGGCCTAGCCCACGATTGAATATGATCCCCGATGGCCATATCCCCTAAGGTTTAAAGGTTTTCACCTTTCTTATAAATAGAGTTTCTACACTCTCGCCTGGAGCGCACGCTATCCAACATAGTCTGGGGCAACGGGACCAGTACACGCTTAGTGGCTGACAATTTCGTTGTCTTCGGCTATATGGAGGATCCTACGATTTATGGTAGACGTACCATACCACCGGTTTATAACGTTTTCACGTTATCTCACGTTTGGGCTAAATCCCGGTTTGGGCGAGTCCCCAGTTAACACCCGAATCTTTAGGCCAGTCCCCAGTTTGGGCTTGTCCCCAGTTCACGGGCTTGTCCCCAGTATCACGGGCTTGTCCCCAGTTGCATGGGCTTGTCCCCAGTTGCACGGGCTTGTCCCCAGTTTATTTATGGGCTTGTCCCTAGAATAATGGATTTGATCCCAATTAACATTATGAGATGTTTGCAACAGATTTTCTAAGTTCATCATGAAGACAAAGTTCTATGGATTCAATATCCTAAGGCTATTTCCTCAAGGATCATTGAATATTCAATACTTATGGTTACTTAGGTCTACCTAGACCTTCTGGTATGGTCTCTATTAATTAATTTATATTGTCTTAGTTGCAATAATTTTAAATTTAAAGGGTTATTCCTTTAACAATATTCTATTGTATAACCTTTGCCAACCTTTAAGGATATTTTATCCTATGGTTTGTTCTTTAAGGATACTTTATCTTAAATAATTTTCATGAGGATCTTATATCCTAAAAATCTTTTACTCAAAATTATTTTTCCCAAACTTTCAATGAAGCTAAAGCTATAATTAAACAAACTTTCAAAATAACAATAACAAGCAAATAGTTAAAGGTTTTATATTATTTAAAATAAGTCACCAGGGCTTATCCAAAATCCTTAACTCGGACTTCACCATGCAAAAGATGGACCATCCACCCGGGTTAAGTGAGTACTACTAACTGTTCATAAGTGCAGGAAAATTAAAAAAACAGGGGCATCAAAGGTTTCATCCCCACAAACAGAGGATCCATCCGCCTTTGTTACCCCCGAAAATTGTCTTAAGGATCATGGATCCTTTACCCTAGTTACTACTGTCTATTACAACCAAAGTTATTGTTCATAAAAACATCATAAATCAAAATAAAACGGGCTTGGGCCTTGTCTTCTGTATCCTTCATCGCCCGTTCATGCGGTTGCTTCCACCTCCACCGTTACCTCATTGCCTCCTTCAGCTTCATCCAGATCCTTCACACCGCTCGTCCCTGCTCCACCTGCATCAACCATCTCACCTTCTACTTCGTCCTCGCCTCCACCTAAGTCGATCAAGGCTTGCTTCCACTTCTTGATTTCCCATGAAGATTTGTCAAAGGATGGATCATTGGCCTCAATCACCAGTTTGATCTAGCTTGGAGGACCGACTTAGCTGCCCAGACCTTTGCCTCTTCAGTGGCTCAGTTGATCTTGTCCTGCATTTGGACTGCAAGTGTGGAAGCATGGTCTTCTGCCTGTTTCTTCTCCTTGATCATCTTGGAGAGGGCCTTGTCTTTGGCGGCAGCCATGGATCTCATCGCCACGAGGGTCTCTTCATACTCTCCAACAGTCTTCTCATAATGGCTTCGAGCAGAATTGATGGCCTATAAAATAAAACAGGATAAGTTAAGAAGAATACTTAGACAGTGAAGATTGAAAGGATTCTTATAGTCGAAAGCATTTCCAGAAGCTGTTTCTCGGCATCAAAGGGGTTCTCTGGATCTGAACTATTCTTCTTCTTAGCTCCTGACTTGGCTCGAGTTGTGATTGGACGAGGCTCGGACGTAGGAGTTGGTTTCGGGGTCTCTTTCTTGGTAAACATGCAATCGATATCCTCAAGGGAGAACTTAGAAGCAGACTTTCCTGACTTTTGAGCGCCTGTAAACAGTAATTCGCAGATAAGTTTTCAATTATTTCTCTTTTTAATATTAAAAATCATTACTCTTACTTGACATGATTGACTCTGATTTTGACTCTTGAAAAGCTTCGATGAACTTGGCTTGAAAGGTTCTGATTGCAGGATCCAGTGATAGAAACTTCTCAACTCTATCTTCAACTCCAGGTAGATCAGACAGTAAATCGAAATTTTCAACTACACAGGCAATGAAAGATATTAGGAAAAGAATAAAGTATCCTACCTTGGTTACCTAAGGATCCTAGATCCTACCCTTTGGTATCCACTTTTTGGGTAGGTCAGTTCCACCCGGTATGGAATCCCTTTTTACAAAGAAATATTGGTTCCTCCAGAGGGTACCATTTAGAGTACTTTGGAAATGGGGATCACTTGGTGAGGTTTCGATTTGAAGACAAAGCGTTTGGAACCATGGGTAACCAGATTGTATAGGTATGATAACTCTGCTAAGCCGAACTAAACACCCTTCTCTACGATTATTCTTTCTATGGTATGAAGGACTCTCCACAACATCGGCATGGTTTGGATATAGCTAATCCCGTCAAGGTAAAGAACCTTTGGGTAAAATCGGGAAAAGGATACTTGTAGCCTATGAGAAACGGTTGGGCAGGAAAGCAAACCCAGTTTTTTGAAATACTGTCACTACGGGCTGAAGAATCGAAGGGTAGGAAAACTGTGTTGGCCGGAAAGTGTGATCCGATTTCATCGATTTCCGAATCTGTGAACTTACAGATCTCGAAAGAGGGGGCTTGAAGGATGCCTTGCGGATAAAGATCATCGGAGTCGATATGATTGAAAGAAAAAGAAGAGAGGATACAAAAATAGTTGACATACTGAAAGAAGATAAAGAAAGAGAAAGAAGGATACCTGGAAGATGCCTGGATCTGTGGTTATAAAAGAGTTATAATCATCTCATATATAGGCGGCATATAATTATGGTTTATCGATATTAACCGCATGACACACGTCTAATCATCTTCTTTTTTGCAGGGGTTTGAAATTCAAAATGACAACTGTTTTACACAATCACCCGCCATTTTGGGGGCAATTGTTATGGCATGAATTTTATGCTGATGATCCTTTATCCTTAATTATCTTGTGGATAGATTATCCTTAAGATATGTATTAGGTTATGAAGGATCAATGATCCTTGGTATTATTTGTTTACTAATGATTGCATTTTTAGTGGTGATGTGTTAGCCAGGTATAACAACTTTATGATCAAGTCTACCGTATATCTCACTACAAGGCATCTGTAGCGCATGATCGAGATTGAAGAATAAGCTAAAGAAAGAATCAGCAATTACTGAGTACTAGAGACAATATATGTTTTTCTTGAAGAAGTGCTTGAATCAATTATCCTTATGAAGAATTCTCTAGCTGAAGTCTGGATCCATGATCCTAATTCAACATAGCTATCAATGGACGATTTTCGTATGAAGAGTGATGTTTAAGTAACAACAACGGCTCCTAGACTTAGTCTACCACTTATTTCGTCATTGAACTTCTATTAGCACGTGGTCAAAGGCACGATGGAAGAGAGTGGAAGACTAGCGGATTTTTAGGACCTAGTAGTTAGTTAGTTATTTTTCGTTTTCTTTATAAACATTGAGTAGTGATCAACCCTAGGGCACGGTTCACTAGTTTACTACTACAGACTTTAGCTCACAAGTTCTCTGTAATCTCACACACACCTAGCTCGATTGTAATCATTGATCAACTCCAACCCTTGTAACCTTTTTTGTGATTAACAAATTGGTGATCGACGAGTTGTCATCACCCGGGGTTTTTTCTTTTGATCTGAACAAGATCAAAGGATTTTTCCTCGCAACAAATCTCGGTGTTCACTCCATTTTCATTCATTTAATCGTTGTTATTAACATAGCACTATTCCTCACTTTTACGAATTTGGATACATTATCCTTAGCAGATTTTTATCCAAAACACTTACCTCTACCATGTAGAATAGAGAGGTTACTTCCGTTAAGACCCCTGGCTCAATAGTAGTTTTGCATCTAGCCTTGGACATAAGGCACATAACACTCAACCATCGGGACACCGGCCGATTTGTGCATTTACGATTGTCTTTCGGCTATCAACGCCACCACATGATGCCTGATTAACCTTCCGTCACTTTTAACGTTATTTTCACGATATTCGTAAAATAACGTCAAAATTAGTGCAATATCACTTTTTCCCACTCGAGGGTTCACACATATTACATTATATGCGCGCGCCGCAAGCAGGGCGAATATGTATGAAAGTATATAATAAAATGTATATGTAAAAGAAATATATGTATGGCTGCATGGAAAGAAGGGATCAGACCCTAATAATATCTGAGATAGAAGGGACCAGACCCTAATTATATCTGAGACAGAAGGGACGAGACCCTAATAATATTTGAGACAGAAGGGACCAGACCCTAATAATATTTGAGACATATGGGACCAGACCCTAATAATAATTTAGACAAAAGAGACCAGGCCCTACTAATATCTGAGATGGTAAAGATAGTTATACATGTAGTATAAAAGTACAAAAGTATGAAAGAATGTATGTGTGAACGTATTTATGTACGAAATAAAGGTATACAGGTAAAGTATGCAATATGTATCTTCGGATGCGTATATGTAAGTAAGTGTATGAATGGTATGATTGCCTAATTAACTAAAACTCACTCAGCGTAGCCGACTTTTAGTATGCACGCAGGTAAATAGATTAAAGGAGCTAGCTTGAGGATTGCACATGGTATGGACTGAGCGGCTGGCATCTATAGAATGACGATATGATGTTTTAATTGTGATGTTTTAAGTAAGACAATTTGAATGTTTTAAAAAAGAAGTTTATGATTTTGTAACATACGGTTGAAGTTTTATATTCCGCGAAAAGTTTTGATTCACTCTGATATTTAGAACTATGTTTATGAGTAAATCCAACACAAAAGTAGGGCACAGGGACCGAAGCCTTACATATAATATTTTGAATTTGAAGTAATTTATAATAGTTTAATATTAATATATAGTTCAATCCAAATATATCCCAAGTGTGAAATAGCCAATTAAATGTTAACTAACAAAAAAATTAGGCCCGAGTTCATAACTATTAGCCAACCTTTTTTTATATTGGCCCAAAATTTCCAAGCTCAAATAACAAAACTGAAAAAATCGAACCCGAACGATTTTGAAAAATTCAAAAACCGACATTTTGGTTTTGTTCGGTTTAGCCCAAAACCGAACTGAACCGACCTATGCCATCCTTATTCATTATGTAAAAATTAATTTATACCTGTTAATAAAAATGTATATCATAGTTTTTTCATGCGCATAAATTGTTGTCTTTAAACCATGTTGACCAACTTTTCGGTTGGCGTAAGTGACCAAGGCAAATTGTACTATCTTTACCTCCACCGTTAAGATCATCTGTTAGCAATTTTGAATTACCACAACTCTTCAAAAAATCAATAGTCATTAAAATCAATCAATATAACATTAATAAATCATGTTTATAATAACAACAAATGTACCTTACCAAATGTGAAACACCGAAAGCCATCCATGTAGTCGATATAATCTCAAGCCCTCAACTTGAAATATGATAAAATTTGCAGCCCCCGAACATCAAAATCATATTAGTTCGTTTATTGCAACAGTCAAAGCTGACTCGGAGCCTTTGTTCCCTGCATTACCACCAACATGATTCAAGGCTTAATACATACATACATACATTTTTAATAATATCAATTTTATACAGTGCACCTTCTATGTCCATTCATCAACAAAAACATCCATATAAGCGCCAACCAAACTCAATTTGAAACGCCAGGTCCATATTCTCCTAACCACATTATTGGAAACTTACTTAAAAACTACACAAAAAAAATCAAAATTAAAATATGGAATATGAACTTAGAAAATTGTGGAATTTGAACTTAGGAAATTCTCAAATAAAAGCTCATAAAAAAGTTTAGTTGGCATTACCAGTTATGACCCGGGCATCGTTTTAAGAATACCCGGTAGCAACGTCTAAGTGGTCAAAACATCTACCTATATAAAAATGAATAGTTTTAAAACCATCATTACTCAAACTATTACGAAAAACAATATTGTTTGATCTTGAAAAAACCCAAATCAAATAATATGAATAGTTTTAAAAAAACCATCATTACTCAATACGTTTCACTCAATAACATACTTTCTTGTAACTTTTTAAGTAAATTCATGCTATCTTAAAAGAAAATGATATAAAATTAAAAAACAATGTAAGTAAAAGAAAGTTAGGCTATAGTAAATGATGCCATTTTACACACCAACATACATGATAAACTCATCATCGATCCACAATTCTGTCCAAATAAAACACCAAAAAAGTGAATTCATGAATACAGACACTTCTCGAGCAACTTATGGGGAAAACTAAAATAATGAAAATTAATGCATCAAGGTAAATGTAATTCCAAACAAAACACAAAGAAACTAAATTAACAAAAAGGTACCTACTTATAAGGCATATTCTTGTCATGAATGAACAACCCTCCAGCCGATGAAACCGTTAACTACCATCGAACGAACCTCCGGCGAGCCTAAGTAGAGATAAATATAGAACCCACCATTTCGATTCCTGCAAAATTTAAAAACTTTTTAGAATCCATCCACAAAACCACAATAGAAAATAATAAAAAAAAAGACATTGAAATTAGGCCCAAACCGTTGGAAGAATAAGTCGACATCCTGGAAAATCGAACGAAATAGGTCTTTAGTTGAAACACCATTTGGTCTAAGGAACCTAATCCATACCCCTAATCGACGATATGCTTTCAATTAATAACGTGTAGTTCTTATTTGACACCAATGATGAACCAAATCGAACACCATTAAAGAACGAAAACAATCACCACACTGGTACCCAGAAATTGACGACAACATGACTGTCGCCGAGGAACCTTTGAGATGAAAATATTGGGTGAAAGTATCATATCTATGGATGGATTTCTTCAAGGTTAAAGCTTAGAGAGAGTTCAAAATTTGAATTTTCAGATACCTAGAGAATATCAAAAGTGAATGTTAGCTTCCTTTACAAACATGCAGGGAACGTGGACTCTTCAATGATTGACACGGTAGCAAAGTAAAGGAGAGGGTGACACATGTTCAAAATGTTTTTATTTTATTATATATATATATATATATAGGAAGAGGATCATGAAAGAACTCCATCTTGTAGAGAGAACTAATGAACTAATAATGAAATATTTTTAATTTAATTAAAAAAAATATTTTTAAAATTTTTTTTCTTTCATCCTTCTTATATGTTGTTATTCTTCACCACAAAAATATATAAAAAATAAAAAATAAAAAAATTAACGAGTAATGCATATATGCAATAAACCGACTTTTTTTATAATGCATATGTGAAATAGTGTGCATTTTGCTATTTTAAATAGTGTTGAATAGCATATATATAGTTGTTTGTATTGTATATTTGCAATAGTGTTATATTATATACAAAAATTAAAAAAAAATCAATATAGTGCATATGTGCATTAGTGTTGTATTACATATATGCGATAATGTGTTTTGCATACAATTATTAGTGTCATATTTGCATATATTCAGTAGTGTGTATTGGATAATGCAATTGTGTTGTATTATATGCAATAAAGCACTATTGTATATATGCAATAGGCATTAGTGTACATATGCACTACAATACTATACCGACAAGTTTTTTTTAGGAACAATATCATCTTATTAGAAGGAGGAAAGAAAAAGAAATCACAAAATATTTTTTTTTAAATAGTTAAAAATAATTCTTTACTAGTTCTTTTTTTAAAAGGAGTTCTCTCTAGATCCAACCCTATATATATATATATATGTATATATATATGGAAAGATAATTTGAGAACCTATTGAATTGTAAGAACTTTAATAACTAAATATGAACCACATCTTGAATTAATTGTTTAAAAATTTGTGGTTGTTAATTAAACATCAATAAAGTAATAAAGTAAAAAACAAAAAACAATATTATTAAATGGTAAAATGGTATTTAAGTAAAAATGCATACATGAAAAAGACAAAACATAAACAACTTTTTTCATTATTTCCTTTTTTTTGTTTTTGAACGACCAACTAAGTAACGTCGGATACTCCGTACGCGGCCCCCATTGGCTAAAGATAGCCCGAGCCGGCCACTAGTCCGGACGGATGGAGCCCATAGCGGTCCACCTATTGAGGGATTCACCGGATAAAACCCGACCACCACGCCCGCCAAATGGCACGACAACGAAGAGCTGGTAAAACCGGGTGAGATCAGGACTCGAACCCTGGCAAGCCAGGGTCATCCCTCATATCTCCCATATAAAGTGGTGATAGTGAGGTTTGAACCCCCTACCTCTCACTAATAAAGTGAGTGCTCTACCTCTCTTCCGTAATCCATCTTTCATTATTTTCTACTATTTATTTTTTAAAGCAATTTATTTTTATATAAAATACAAGTGGTAATTGTTCACTAAAAATAATATTTCTATAAAATTTAATGTTTTTTCAATAACAAACTAATTTTATAAAAAAATTAATTAATAATTATAAACCAACAAGTATCCATGTGTAATATCATCTTGTACAAACCACCATCTTTTTCAATAGATAGATTAATAAAATCTATAAAAAAAAAAGATCAATTCATTTTTTGTAGGGAATTATATACACAAAGACATAATTTACCCAAATTACACAAATTACTCAAATTACAAACTTCATAAATTACACCAAGTACACAAATTATCCAAATTAATACACGGCACACCAATGGCATAAATTACCCAAATTAATACACAATACACAAATGACATAAATTACCCAAATTACATTTACACCAATTACCCAAATTAAATCTCTACCAATTACATTAATTACTCAACCACAACATACAAAAAAAATTACATAAATTACCACTTACGTATACTATACAAGGTACATAAATTACACATCTCAAAAATCCATATATTACATAAAATACAAAAATTACTCATATCACCCTTTTTTTTGTTTAAAGGGCAGTAACTCATGCTAAAAAGTCCCCAATTTCTAGTATTGAAATAAAATTCATTGAACCTAATTTACACAAAAAAAAAAAACAAAAAAACATATCGAACAACTTTCGTTTATTGTAGAAGTTCACAAATGACTTTAGATTTAAAAAAATCAAACAACTTTCAAATTCACAAATGACTTTAAATTTGTTAAAAAAAGCATGTTATTTAATAGCTCACACTAAATTATAATATGCAAGAATTACTATTTCATATAAATTTCCCTTTGAAATTAGAGTGTTGGGTCACTAGAAAGTTCCAACTGTGCAATGCGTTAAATCAATCAATCAATCAATCAATCAAGCCCTGTATATCTCACCGTATAGCACGCTATCGGTAGGGTCAGAGGAGGGTGGGATGTAGGCAAGTCTTTCCTCTATCCGTGAGAATATAGATGTTGCTTCTAGAGAGACCCCCGGCTCATAAAGCGACATATAGGTAAACAGAGTAAACATACATCCTACAAGCAAAGACACTTAGCAATACATATATAGCAAACTTCCAAAATAGCAAGGAATCTGTAACCTACTAAGAATAGTGCATAAGAATCAAAAAGCAGCATCAAACAAAATATATACACAAACAACAAGGAGCCAGGCTAGCCAACTAGACCCTAAATAAAAAGCTAAACTAACTAGGTACCTCCGCCTAGAAGTCGCTAACCTTAATCCTACGTCTCCAAGAATCTCTATCCTGGACCATGTCCTCAGAGAGGTGCAACTCTATCAAGTCATGTCTAATTCTCTCATCCCAAGTCAATTTAGGCCTGCCTCTACTCCTCTTTCCTTCCACAATGAAGGTTTCCACTACTCTAACTGGCGCTGTTGTCGGTCTCCTCTTCACATGCCCAAACCATCTCAATCTCCCTTCCTTTATTTTCTCTAATATGCTAACTATTACTAACCTTTCCCTAAAGACCTCATTTCTAATCCTATCTAATCTAATGTGTCCGCACATCCACCTCAGCATCCTCATCTTTGTTACCTCCATCTTGCGCGTCTGTGTTTTCTTGATGGCCCAACAGTCTGTTCCATACAACATTGCATGTCTAACAACGACTCTATAAAATTTCCCCTTTAATATAGATGGGAACCGCTTGTCGCACAAAACCCAAGTGGCTGCTTTCCACCTACACTAGCCAGCTTGTATGTGGTGGGTTATGTCACTGTCTATCACTCCATTACTTTGGACAAACGTTCCTATATATTTAAACTTCGTTATCTGCGGAACCACCTGGTCCTCAATAGTGATCTGGGTGTCCTAGCTATCGCCAACACCACTAAAGTCACAACAAAGGTACTATATCTTAGAGCGACTAATTCGTATACATTTATCCTCTAAAGCTACACGCCACTCCTCTAGCCTTTCCTTCAAGCTTTGTTTAGTCTCAGCCACTAACACAATATCATCTGCAAAGAGCATGCACCGTGGGACAGGCTCCTGAATCGACTTGGACAACTCATCCATGACTACCATGAAAAGAAACGGGCTTAACGCCGATCCTTGGAGGAGTCCCATCTCCACCGGGGAAAAATTGGTATCTCCTAGCGGCGCACGAACACTAGCTTTAGTCGTGTCATACATATCTTTAATTAAGTCTATATACTTTCCAGGTACCCCTTTACCTTCTAAACTATCCCAAATTAGTCTACGTGGCACACTGACATATGCTTTTTCAAGGTCGGAGAATACCATATGTAGATCCATCTTTTTCTCCCTATATTTCTCCATTAATCTTCTCAGTATGTGTATCGCTTCCATGGTTGACCATCCTGACATGAAACCAAATTGGTTAACCATAACCTGCGTTTCTCTCCTAATTCGAGTCTCAGACCTTCTCTGATATATGATATATCCTTTTGAATATATCATATAATTTACATTTTCCGATATATATGACATATTATAAATGTCATATATATGATATATGACATTCTCCGATATATTCTCCGATATATGATATATCCTTTTGAGACATTTAAGTTGGTTGACAGAATGTTTGTTGACAAAACTCAAGTGTACAGGTTGATTATAGTGGGACATGGCGGGAAGTTGAGATCAAAGTCAAAACTTATCATTATCTTCTATTCTTTTCTTTCTGAAAACATAATCAAAGTGACAAACATAACCGTAACAACATTTAATAGGTCATCTTGATATTACATCCAGCACAGACACTACAAATGGACTTAACTCAGGGATGCATACTACTATCTAACTTAATTCATTATAATATCACTCATATTAAGAAGCACAAGACAGTTACCAGTCACAGACATTACAAGTTGATTCTGGGACATGGTGGGGATTAGAGATCAAAGTCAAAAACATCATTTTTCTTCTGAAATTTGTATCAAAATGACAGATATAACCCTAATATAACAATCTACAATTGGTCAACTTGATATTACATCCCTAACATAGACACTACAACAGTGGGACTTAATTCAAGGATGCATATGTACTGTCTAACTGAGAGCTGTTCACAAGTCGAGCCCGAGCTCGGAATTAAACGAGGCGGCTCAGCTAGGATCATGATTGATTTTGAAGTTAAACAAGCCTAAGATCTAGCCATGACCCGAGCCGAGCTTGGGTAAATTTTGGCTCAGTTACAAAAATGAGCCAATCAGCTTAGGTTGCTTCAAATCAAGTTTTTTTTAGCTAATTTTATTCGAGCAAGCCACAAGCTTTATGAACAGCCCTTGCTTGAAGTTAAGCGAGCCTAAGATCGAGCCAAGGACTTGAGTCATGACCCAAGCCGAGCTTGGATTGAGCTCGGCTAGGCTACAAAAATGAGCCAGCTCAGCTTAGGTCATTTCAAATCAAGTTTATTTAGCTAGTTTTATTCGAGCTTTTATTGAGCAAGTCGCGAGCATTTTGAACCGCCAGTCATAATTTATTATTATTATTATTATTATTATTATTATAACTTTATAAGCATAAGACAGACATTCAATTCCCTAAAAAATCACCTAGCATTACTACATGAGTACACATAAACATAATCAAGTGTGAGTTATTATATGTATCGCAACGATTTAAGCAGATGATTACTTAAGGTGATAATTAGGTCTATCTAACAAAATGCACATCTGATCACACAAGTTTGCGATCAAAGGACATGTGTTCAAACATATATAATCATAATAATAAACCACTAATCAACTATAATTGATTTACCTAGGGCTTATAATCTGCAATTGAACTTGATACGAATGAATCGAAAATAGATAATTTGGATTTTGTAATATTACCTGGGATTAACGGTATGCCCTGCTTGCGGTGCGCACATATGATGTATATATGTGTGAACCCTCGGTTGGGCAAAAGTGAAATTGCACTAATTTTGACGTTATTTTACTAATCTCGTGAAAATATCGTTCAAAGTGACGGAAGGTTAATCAGGCATCATGTGGTGGTGTTGATAGTCGAAACAGAAGGGTACATGCACCAATCAGCCGGTGTCCCGATAATTTCAGTGCTATGTGCCTTATGTCCAAGGCTTGATACAAAACTACCATCGAGCCGGGGGTCTCACCGGAAGCAACCTCTCTATCCCCATGGGGTAAAGGTAAGGCTGTCTACATCTTACCCTCCTCAGACCCTACCATAGCTTTGCTATTGGTGGGATATACTGAGTACGATGATGATGATGATGATATGACCTGGGATTAACGGCAACTGCTATAGATAGGATTCAACGGCGGCGGCGTCGACCGGATAATTGGCGGGAAACATCGACGGTGGACGATGGCAAGCAAACATCGACGGTGTAACGCTGACGTAACTCAAGTAAGATTTAATAAACTAGTCATCAATAAATTAAACCAACAATAATTTGGAACAACCCCTCTCATTTTAAATACAAAGCTTAAAATGTCACACCCCGACTAAAGGCAGCAGAACATGCCGGGTAAAACGGATTGCTCAAGAACACAAGACACTATTAAAGTGACAATATTTAAACAACTCATTCACCTCATTTAATCAACAAAAGTAACACAACATCATTCATACAAAATAACACCAAATATAAGAATTAAATTGTTCATTCTTCTAAATAACCCTAAACAGTCTTAAAATAAAATAGCGTCTTCAAACTCCAATCAACCAACAATCAAACCTGTAACAATACATAAAATACAATTTTTCAACACGAATGTTGGTGAGCAATTTCATAGTTTTGAGTATATATAATATGAGGCAAAATCCACAACTCGTATATGAAATTATAAATAAAAGCAACAATTACGGTATATAAATCCTAAATAAATGAGGATCATTTCTAATCGGTAACAACCGACATACTCAGATAATGAGGCCCTATTCTACTAGCTCAAGGCTTAAGTAGTTAGGGGTGCGTATGATCAAAACTTATTGAGGTGAAAAAACAACATAAAATAAACACTCGTGCATGTAAAGCATATGAAACATATAACACACAATAGAGCAAGTATTCTAAGTATCATACATCCTAGAGTTTGTGGTTTGAGGATAGAGTATTATAAATCATTCTTGTTTTGAATACGTATGCATGTTACCCCCAAAGTATAAAAATGAAAACGCGGGATGAAATGTACTCACATGAAATAAGTAACTTGAAGGATTAGTTTGCGATAAAACAGAAAGATAAGTTCAACGAGCAGGACCTAGATTAAAAAGGGTCTTGAGTTAGTACATGAAATTAAAAGCTTTAAAGTAAAATAACATGACTAGTAAGATAATTAATTAAGGTTTGTAAGCTAAAATGTAAATACATAAGAAATTAAATTAATGGTTTTTGAAAAGTAAATTTACTCGAAGTCGGGTCTCGGTATTCTATTCATTTGTTTTACTTAACGTTTGTTAAGTAAATATTTGGGCAAGGTTGCAATATTTCAAGATCCTTTGTTAGATACCAAAACGAGATTTTACGAGTGTTCGGATTTGTCGGTTCGAGTCTTGATAATTGGTCAAGCTCGAAGCCGAGATTCCAAAGTAATAAATGTTATGAGATAACTCAATGAAATCAAAAGAAACTTAACCAAGTGTGTAGTTCTATTAAGAAGAACCTCGACGTCCGTTACGCGAGTGTTTGGTTTTGTCGGTCCAAACTTGTTATAAGATCAAGTTGGATCCAACATACCAAGTGTTTTGAGAAAATAATTAAAATTAGTTTATAATATAGTTTTAGAGAAAAATACGAGATTCGGTGGCCCAATACACAACTGGTGTGTCTTAAGCGAGTGAACTCGGTTTAGTTCGGTCTTGGTGCGGTCCTTGACTCGGAATAAGACTAAGGATGGTTACCACATACCCAAGAATAAGAGATGGTAATGGGCCTTAGGTCCATAGGCTTAAGGGTATATAAACGCCTTAAACCTTTCTAAAGCCCTAAACTCTCATTCTTATCATCTAGCCTCCATAACACACACAAACACCTCCTATATCCCGAACCAAGATCCTAGGGAAAAAACCCGAGCTGGTGGGCGTTAGAGCATCGTGACGAGCAAAACCTACATCAATACTAGATCGCGTTTATAAACCTATTCGTTTAAAGGTATGATTCATAACTATTCACTTTTTAGGCTCATTTAGTATTCCTAGATCTTTACAAATGATAAAGACGAAACAAACGAAATGATTCTAAGTGAAATTCGTCAACGTTTGATAGGTTAATTGTTAGCTTAAAGAACCCGTAATATATATCAATCAAACACGCCATTTAAACGCGATGTTTGGATGATTGGGGTTTGTAGGCGATGTAATTACGAGTAGATTGATGCCAATTTGGTGTTGTTTTATCGTGATTTGAGGATTAATTGCAGTTCTGGTGTATGTTGATTGTTTTTGTTCATATCAATGTTTACTTTGACATTTGAGTCAACTAATGGATAACTACTGATGATCATTCGCTATGTGAAGCGAATCGTTGGTCATTCGTAAACATTCATAGCGAATAAGATACATCCGCGTTCTTTTGTAACGAATGAGCCTCCTATTCGTCCTAAAGAAATCACGAATGATATTACTCATTCATTATCCACCATTTGTCACGTTGAGAAAGCGAATCAAGCCATTCGTTATAAGATACGCTCGCATGTTATGGTAACGAAGGAGCCTTTCATTCGTCTCGAAGAAATCACGAATGGCCTGATTCATTCATTAGCCATTCATTCGTCTCAGATCAAACCATTCGTTATGACGAATGGAACCATTCATCATAACGAATGGGATAGAGAATGATGCTTAGCCAGAGACCATTCGTCATAACGAATGAGTTAGCGAATAAAATAATCATTTAATAATTCTAATTTGTGTTAAGGACTGTTAACGAAAATAAAGTTTTTCCAAGCTAACCTGGCAGCTCGACCCCAGCTAGGGGCTCTGCCCCTTGTACCTTGCTAGGGGCTGTCGCCTTAGACCCCAGCGATAATTCGGGTTTTTCGAGTTCAGGTAATTCGGGTTCGGGTTTTTTCGGGTTGGGTTAATCTGGTTTTGAGTATCCTAGAAAACAAAAAAATTTTCAAAACTACAAAGCGAAAATTAAAACATAACTTGATAAAACAATCCAAGAGTATAGTAAAACTAACTCGAACCATAATCGTATTCAATTGAGCATGCTTTGGTTATTCGATTACGGTTACTATTAGTAATAAACTATAAACATAAATTAACAATAAATAATCGATCTATAATAGTTGTAATGATAACAATCGATTAGGACCAGATTTTGATAAAATTAGTTGCTAAGACTTGCCTATTATACCTAAAAAATAAATTTAATTACAAAACTAAAAGTTTATTCGGGTTATTCGGGTTGACTCGAAACTTATAAATCAAACTCGAGAACCAACCCGAATTACTTCGGTTTGGGTTCGGGTTAGTCTCTTCTTGTAAGACCCCGAAATCCGGGTGTCCTACAGTTGGTAATCATTCCAAACAATTTCAAAAATAAAGGTTAAATTGGTTTCTTAAATCCAAAATTTCATTACTGAGTATTCTTGCAGCGGAAATTTAGAAAACATCAAATTATTATCCTTAAGACATAAAAATGTAAATTAAATTATTAAAAGATAAATCAGTTTCACATAATTTAAAAATCCAATTCAGAGTACCCTTGCAGCGGAAAAGTCAACGAAACCTTCAAACATTATCTCTTTTTAAGACAAGAAAAGGTCATCCATGGTTGTCTTAATTATTAAAAATAGAAATGGGCCTCAACTAGAAACATATTATCCTTATAACAAAAATGTAATTTAAAACATTAAAAAACGATAACATGACGAAGAACATTGACTAGAACTGCCTCGGGAACTCGGGTAGTCTTGTGCACCTCCAAGCAGTAATCTCATACATGTGCAACCTGAAAAATCATTCTAACATACACGCAAAGTCAGCTTGAGCTGAGTGAGTTCATGTTTTAATCATTAAATTATTTTAAAGACCAACCAAGGTGTTAAACATACAAATTCCATAATGATATATAAATAACATCATAGTAACACATAAATAACATCAATAAATAAATAAACTTTCCTCAGTCAAGCACGTAACACGGGTCACATTCCATCAAGTCCAAAACACAAAGTTAAGGACCCGAATAACCTTCACCCCAAGGACAGATAAACTGTTAGGGGATTTTGCATTCATTCACCCCAAAGACAGATAAACTGTTAGGGGATTTTACATTCATTCGCCCCAAGAACAGTACTTCCTGTCCTGGAACACATTCACCTTAACCCCCAACAGGGAAACCAAGGAATTTTTACATACATTCACTTCGACCCGGTCACGGCTTAACAAAAACATAAACGTGGTGGCCACACGCACACATAAACATAACATAAACATCAAACTTTCAATCTTACAAGCATAGATAGTAAAAATAACATAAACTATGCAATATCATTCAAATGCTTCAAAAGGGTAAAATCATCATAAAACGTGTATGCTAGCCCAAAACGTAAAACAGTTAAAAAGGGGCATCATGAAACTCACCTGGAACGAACCACACAAATATCACAACCAGATCCTAAGCTCTTTAAAACGTATAAGTATGTATGCCAAGCAAGATAAAATTTGAAAGTATGAAAGAAGGAAATAAAGATAAGCAGGTTAAGTAAGTAATATGTATCTACGGATACGCATGAGTAAGTATGTGAATGTATTGTATGTTACATGTTTTAACTAGAACTCACTCAATGTAGCTGACTTTTAGTATGCACGTAGGTTAATAGACTGAAGCAGTTACTTTGAGGGAGACACATGGCAGAATCTAAAGAAGTTGGCATTTGCAGAAAGATTTGTCATGATGTTAAATAAGATGTTTTCTGATATGTTTTTAAAGACAAGTTTGGATGTTTGTAACGAATGATTGAAGTTTTATTTATTCTGCGAAAGTTTTAATTAATTCTGATATTTAGAACTGTGCTTAAGAGTAAATCCAACGCCAAAGTAGGGCACCGGGATCGGGGCCTTACAGTGTTGGTGTTGATGTATATGACAACGGTTTGGTGGTGGGTATTGTTGGTGACAGTACGTGTGCAGTGGAATTGTGATGAAATAGATATGACAATGTTTGTGATTTATATGGAGAGTGATTTAATTAGGAGAAGAATATAATGAAAGTGAAATGTGTCTAATTATTATGAGAGAGAGAGTGTGATTAGTAAAAACCTTATTATTCTTTTTCTATTTTAATGCATGCATGATGTGGTTAAATCGAGTCCACAATATTAGTTCTTAAAAATCTATATATATATATAAGGGAGAGATATTTTGAGAATTTGATAAGTTATAAGAACTTTAAGAACTCAATTTTGGACCACGCATTTAATTAAATGAGTTAGAATATGTGGCTGAGATTAAATATGATTAAAAAATAAATCAGGAGATAGAATAAAGATTTTTGTTGATTAAACAAGTTTAAACTTTAGTTACACATGTGTAAAAAGTCGATTCGGTGTGTAAACAATTACGGTAATTTTTTGTACATTACTTGCACTTACGTATTACACATGTGTACAAAAAATTCAAAAAAAAAGTTATTACGTTGAGTTCTTTCGAGTTCATAAAAGTCAAAGCGGTTCTCAAAAGAAATCAATCATATATATAAATATATATATATATATATATATATATATGAGTGAGATCTAGAAAGAACTCCTCTTAAAGTGAGAACTATATAGCTAATAAAGAATTATTTTAACTTTTTTCTAAAAAATATTTTGTATTTTTTTCTTTCAGACTTCTAATAAGTTGGCGTTGTTCCTAAATGTTCCTAATGTGCATTTGTGCAATAATGTGCATTTTATATATATACAATAGTTATTTATTGCATATAATATAACACAGTTGCATTATACATAACATACTATTGAATAAATGCAAATACAACACTATTGCTTGTATGCAATACACACTATTGCATATATGTAATAAAAAAACTAACGCACATATGCACTATATCATTTTTTCTAATTTTTGCATATAAAATAACACTATTGCACATATACAATATAAACAATTGCATATATCTATTACATAAATAAAATACACACTAGTGCACATATGCAATAAAAAAAGTTGATGTATTACATATGTGCACAACAACAATTTTTTTTATTATTAACTTTTTAATTCTTATTAATTATATATTTTTTTCTTGTGAAGAATAAGAACATATAACAAAGTTGAAAGAAAAATAATTTAAATTTATTTTTAGTTAAATTAAAAATGTTTCGCTATTAATTCTCTAGTTCTCTATATAATAAAGAGTTATCTCTTGATCCTCTCCATATATATATATATATATGAGTGATAATTTGAGAACCTCTTGAGTTGTAAGAACTTTTAGAACTCAAAATAGACCACACATTTAATTAAATGGGTATGGAATATGTGGCTGAGAATAAATCTGATTAAAAAATTAATCAGGAGAGAGAACAAGTATTTTTTATGATTACACAAGTTTAAATATTAATTACACATGTGTAATAAGACGATTCGGTGTGTAAAAAAATACTGTAATTTTTTGTACATTACTTACACTTACGTATTACACATGTGTAAAAAAAATTCAAAAAAAAATTGTTACGTTGAGTTCTTTCGAGTTCTTAAAACTCAAAGCGGTTCTCAAAAGAAATCAATCATATATATATATATATATAGTTTTTTTTATAGATATAATCTTAAACTGTTTATTATGTATTGGGCCCAATATTTTTTTTATATATAACCCATTTAAGTTATTGGACCCGAACTAAATTTAAAAATAAACTATAATAATAATAAACATTAAACATATGACGAGGCGTCGAGTGGTGGCCAATTGAATTCCAAAAACGTTGAGAGACTAGAAGCCCATTCCTAAATCTTAATTGTGACACTTGGGCGTTTTTATTGTTATAACGTTAATGTCGTTTAAAAATTACCTTATATATTTTGTCACTCGTTAGGGCCTACATATTTTTTTATTTCCGCTCGAGCGATGCATAAAAATTCTCAGAGATGACCCTGCACCCGATGGTATTAAGAATATGTGGGCCATGAACATAGTGGTACAAGTTGGAATGTTAGAATTGAATCTGAGTGTGCTGGCGAAGGAATGAAGTTGGGTAGACCTAAAATTGAATATCGGGTAATTTCAGGAGCAAGAATCGGGTAGGAACTACATTCATGTGTTGCTCAACACAAGTCAAGAACCGGGTCGGGTTTTGATTGGTTTTGTCGGGTTTTCATTCGGGCTTGATCGGGTCTGGTCTGGATTATGAACGAGTAAAGGTGGAACCATGAATAGAGGAGAAACTGAAACCTAGGTTTATGCCGAACTCTAATTAGGTAGTATGACTGATGGGCTAGTGTTTATCTATATTATATATAATAAATGAGACATGAACAAATTAAGATACTAAGTTTTTAAGTAAATTACAACTTTAAATGCATATGGTACATCTCATAAAGTATTTAAGATAAGGGGAAACTTTTCTATTACAAAATATGCTTAAATATAATTACAATATTTTCCCCTTAACTCAAGTTTTGTAAATTTATAAAATCTTTGGCCCATCATCTTTACTCATATGTTCCTTTTAATTTCAATTTTAAATCAACTTCCCACCACCGATTTTTAAACAAAAGGATGAAAAATACACTAGGGGGAACCCTCCTTTTATAGGCCAAGGAAGGGTATCCATGACATCATTGCTGACATCACATTAGCAAATTAAATCATGGCTTACATCACACAATACTAGATATTTTAATACATAACATACTTGCTAAAACCACTTAAGAGTGATTAAGCTTTATTCTTAAGCACACATTAAGCAAAGCAAAAGCACAAAAATAAATACACACTACTTAATGGAATTCTTTTGGCACATGCTTCTTCATTTCCGCCATGTCACAGAATTCGATAGTGAAACCCGATGAACTTGGGTACGGGTCTTCGTTTGGTGGGTCATAATCATAATTCTCAGAGTTAGATGGATCAGATGGATCTTTCACCCGTGAGTATCTGTCTTCATCAATCTCGAAAACTTCATTAAATGGGCACTTACTATTCCAGTAGTCTAGGATAACCTGATCCCATTCTTTTGTCTTGGGGGTCTTCAGTTGTCCAGGCGTCTTCCTTTGCCAAGATTTCAGGGGGAATCTCTTCAAAACTTACTTTGTTTACCTTTGCCATGTAACGACGGATTTCTTGCCATGGCCGAAGATAATTAATTTTGAAGTAATAGCTGGATGGGTTCATCTCAAACCATCCGTAGAAAAATTTGGACGGGTCATTAACCTTCCTTGTCGGACCACTCCGTATGTAACTTCCTGGTTTTTCGAACAACACTAGGCAGTGCCTCCCTGTCTGGATGACAACATCATTCTTTGATTGGGCAGAACCAATCAAGGAGTTTAACCACGTTTGTTCTTTCTGGGGCCATAATTCCGGCTTCATGGGTAATTAGGTAGGTGATGATTTTTTCAGATTTGAAGGACATGGCTATTTTATACTTTTCAAACAAGTACCAGAAAAACCCTATGGCTCCTGTTGGTAGTTGGTATAGGTTGCCAATTTGTAAGATGTTAAGAAAGGGGTAGTCTGTGTGAAACATGTAATTCTTCATGAAAGGGCCATTTTGTTTAAGAGTGATGGTTAGGAAGGTTTTGTAGTTTAACTCATAAACATCAAGGTTGTTTCTGTTGATCACCTTGAAAACTTCTTCTGGGATTCGGGATGTGTTTGGCTGCTTGGGAATGGAATCTCTTTCCATTTTCTTAGTGGCTTTCAGATGATTGTTTTCACTGGTGGGGTGATGCTGTATCATGGAGTTGTTCATGCTTTTATAGACCGTCGAACCTTTCTCGGCGCTATTAGGAACAATAGAGATTCTTTGTAACAGTGGTTTCCACAACAGTTTAGGTTTTCGAGGTGACACTCGAATCTTTACTTTTGACTTTTTCTCTTTAAAGTTGTGGTTAATACCGCTCTTCTGGATACTTCCCTTCTTTCATAATTTCTTTGCATGTGGTCTTCTGACATTCTACTTTTGCTTTTTCAAGTGGGGCTTCTTTTTTCTGAGAGATTCGTTTGTCTGTTTCTTCAGGAATCTTTACCGACAGTGTGCAAACAGTGGTTAACTGTTCTTCACTGTTTTTCCAGGTCGGCAGATAATCTTCCACAAGAAGCCTCTCTTCATCTTCTTTGGGAAGGAAACCTTCATCGTGAGATGACGTTAGCATGTACATATACGTCACGTCATCATTGGAGTCACTCGAGTCAGATGCACTTGAATCACTACTCGAATTATCATACCTGATAGAGCAAATCGTCTGCTCCTTTGGTTCATCATCAAGAGAATATAGAGACTCTAGTCAGAGACGTCTATTGGCTCAACCATGTTGATTTGCTGCATCAAGTCCTGGGTTTTCTTCCTGTCTTTGCAATCTCTTGCGAAATGTCCTTTTTGGTTGCAAACATAACACCTGTCTATGTTTCTTCCTCTGTTTGATATTCTGCTCAGGAATTTCCACTTACTTTCTGCCTATCTCTTCTCTTGTGGGACTTCTTTCTTCATGTTGAGTAGTCTTCATTGAAACTATAATTTTTGGAAGGACGTGAGCAGTTGCAAGAGGATTTATCTTTGCATTTTATCTTGAGGTGCTTATCATCACAGGCTGATCCAAGGCTCTTTCCAGTTCTTTCAAATTCTGCCAAAAATTTTCTCTGGTTACAAAGTCTTGAAAGAGCATTTAGGACTAGCTAGTATAGTTCACCGAGAGAGACTTGGGCGAGTTAGATGTTCTTTACTTCTAGGGATCTGTATGCATCATTTGACAATGATTCAGGGAATGAGTTTAGAAAGACCTGTTTGAGATTTACGTCATCTACACCGTGTAGGCAATAGAAGCGTTTGGACATTCTGTTATAGTGTCTTTCTAGGTCCTTTTGTTTAAATGAACAACACTTCATTTTCTGGAATTCATCCCGTGCTTTCACAGTGAATTCTATTGGGTTTCCTAGAAATTCATTGTGAATTATATTCATGAAGTCTTATGCCGTTGGGCGTTGCTTGATTTGCATTTGTCGATATGCTCCCAAAGTTAAGTACCAATCCCTGAGTCTTCCTTGACATCTTGTCAGGAAACGCTTGATGACCATGTCGATGTCATAATATTGCAATTCTGAAGAGCACCATGTTAGCATCTCAACATATCTCTCGCGCCATTGTGATGGCGGGATGTCATCAAAGGTGAACTGTTGCTTGGAGTCTGTGTTAGAAAACACATTTTTACTTGTCTGTGGTTCTGTTCGTGACTCAACCTCTTCTATATTAGAGTTAATATGATTTGACTTTGTGGTTTCGGGTTGTTTCATGAATAAGTGCTCAAATTCATAATTTGGAGCTACGTCAGAGTATTCTGACCGTTCTTCAGAACTGACATGTGATACATCATCAGAATGACTGATGATCAGGGCATTTGTTGGTGGTCGTTGGTGGTCATGCTGAGTCTTTTTGTAGGCCATCATCATGCTGTCATCTCTGACCTGCTTGTCTTTCTTAGAACTGCTTGACGGTTTCTGGTCTGTGCTACTTGACGAGGCACTACGATTAGAGGATGACTTTCTTGCTCTAGCTCTGATCTGAGCTTGTTCGTTTTCCCATAGGTTCATTGATGGTGACGTTTTTTACCACGCGTGTACCGGTAGCGGCTATGGCTCAAAGGCTGTTCTGACAAACGGAGCACTTGGTAGCCTCCATGGATCATCGGCCATGGTTGAAGTTCTTTGTTTCTTGTGCTGCCTTTCGAGGTCTACAAGCTTGGCTTTGAGGAACTTCATTTCTGCTTCTTTCTGGACTAGACTGTTTTGATTCTGTGGGCTAGGAGCTTAGTTGACTAACTGGAGTAATTCATTATGAAGGCCAAGCATCTTGGTCCGTAGCTCATAAATGATACCCTCCAGGGTTTGCACTCTGCCAACCAAGCTTTCTTGGGTTTGGTTAAACTTGTTCTACTGAGCCAAGATAGCTTTGAGAGCGTTGTTCTGGGCAACAACATTCTCACTTTGCCAGTTGAGTGTAGTTTCTACAACTGTGATCTGGCTTGAGGATCCTGTGGGGTTCATAGTACTGGAAGGTTGGACTTTCCAGCTATGCTTTGTCTTTTGTATAGGATCTTCGAACGAGGTCAGGGCCAGGAACTCAGTCTGGAGATCTGGAGACGAGGTGGATGGGGTAGTTGTCATGAAAAACATTCCTTTCTTCTTAGGAGGGGCTTTGGGTGATGAAGGTTTGGCTAGTCTTGGTGTTGGTTGTGATGGTGAATCACCATAAAGGACATAGTAGTCAAACTTGCCTGATGGTTCGCCAAGAAGACCAACTGTTGGATCTCCCGCTTCATATCTCTTTCTTAGAGACCTTTAGGACCCTTTCTTTTTCTTTGGAACGTGTTCATCGTATTCAACCCTGTCTTCTTCGTCTAAGCATGACTGGCAGTTGCACACGTCATAAGAAAAATGTTCTGTCGAGGTTGGGGTCTTTACAGGTTGCATCATGTACATCGTTGAGAAGACATTTCTTTTATCTTCTTTCTTGAACTTTAGTTCGACAAGACCGTCCTGGAGTCGGACGAAGTATGGAACTGTCGTTGTCTGGACAGGAGCCTGATGGATCTGTTCGTAATTAGTTATCCATTTTTCTGGGAGGAGCTTAAGGAGCTCTTCTCTGGATAGCTGCTTAGGAACATGTGTTACTGTTGGCACTGCGTTGGAATCGATGTCGATGAGCAACGCATCACCAGAATTGTCATGCCCGGGAACCATGATGTCCAAACAGTGGTTTTGGACTCTGTACGCCATCTGATAGTGGAAAGTTGCTTGAAAGGCATTAACCTATTGAGCACCTCCAATCTGGATCTGGGCTTTCAAGGTGGTTAACAGTGATGGATCGTTGTGAGGTATGTTGAAGTTTGGGTAGAAGGTGACAAACACTGTGCCGACGTTCAACGTGGTCTGGATAGTACCAATACAGGCGTGTTGGTATTCTACAAACCTGGAATTGACTAGGGCGATTCGAGAGAATGCTAGTAGACCTTTTCTACCATGGAAGGTTAGGGCTAACCTTACAGCACCAAAGTGGATGTGGGTGAAGCCTTGTGCTTGGCAGATCCTTGGAATATCTGGGAGAAGGGATAGATTTAAAAGGTGTTAGGAGTTTGTGGCTGGAAGCTGGTGTGAATCAAACTTGGAGGTTTGAACATACTCCTTGACACCTGGGTTGGGGTTTGAACTAATTATTTTTTTTTTACTCTTTTAGAAAGAGAATTTTGGGGTTTTGAAAAGACACTAGAGGGATTGACTAAGGGCATACTAGTAATAGGGATTTTAGAGTCATCTGGTAGATAAGATAACTCATATAGTTGATCAATCCTAGACGCTGACGACCGACGACTGGACATGGAACTAGAACAGGACAGACTCGACTCGTGGTTCATATCTGAGTTTTGACGTGACTTGACACTCTTCTGTGTTTTCCCAACTCGTACTAAACTAGAGACTTACAGCGACTCTTCTGCTCTTTAACGTCGTCTTACCACTCACGAACAAATTGTCTACCGACACAGGGAAAGTGTTTGTACGTCGTATCAGATTGTTCGAGTCCTCAACAAGATCAGTTGTTCTGATGTGAGAGATCCGATCAACGTCGGCAGTCACAGAGCATACTTAAAAGATCCGGTAAAGGCGGAACAGGAGCCTCGTTATGGCTCTGATACCATAAATGGGGGGGAGTGTATGGCTGATCTTCAGGAAGACCAGTAAGAACCTCAAACATAAGGCGGAGCTCAGCTTGGCAACCTCTTCTGGAGAACCAGTGAGAACCTCAAGACACTAAGCTAGGCTAGGCTAGACAATCTTCTAAACCTCAAGTGACTAGTCTTTCTATACTTGAGAGAACCCTCAAACAACCCACCAGGAAATATAAAAGATAAAAGACTCAAAGGAGTTTTTAGTGAGAGAAACTAAAGAGAGGTTAGAGAGAAATATATAAGAAGAAGTTTTTATTTCTTTCCAAGGATGAAAAATACACTATGGGGAACCCTCCTTTTATAGGCCAATGAAGGGTGTCCATGACATCATTGCATACATCACATTAGCAAATTACATTATGGCTTACATCACACAATACTAGATATTTTAATACATAACCTACTTGCTAAAACCACTTTAAGAGTGATTAAGCTTTATTCTTAAGCACACATTAAGCAAACCAAAAGCACAAAAATAAAAACACACTACTTAATGGAATTCTTTTGGCACATGCATCTTCATTTCCGCCATGTCACAGAATTCGATGGTGAAACCCGATGAACTTGGGTACGGGTCTTCGTTTGGTGGGTCATAATCATAATTCTCAGAGTTAGATGGATCAGATGGATCTTTCACCCGTGAGTATTTGTCTTCATCAATCTCGAAAACTTCATTGAATGGGCACTTACTGTTCCAGTAGTCTAGGATAACTTGATCCCATTCTTTTGTCTAGGGGTCTTTAGTTGTCCAGACGTCTTCCTTTGCCAAGATTTTAGGGGGAATCTCTTCAAAACTTACTTTGTTTACATTTGCCATGTAACGACGGATTTTTTTCCATGGCTGAAGATAATTAATTTTGAAGTAATAGCTGGTTGGGTTCATCTCAAACCATCCGTAGACAAATTTGGACGGGTCCTTAACCTTCCTTGTCGGACCAATCCGTATGTAACTCCCTGGTTTTTCGAACAACACTATGCAGTGCCTGCCCTGTCTGGATGACAACATCTTTACCCATTCTTTGATTGGGCAGAACCAATCAAGGAGTTTAACCACGTTTGTTCTTTCTGGGTCCATAATTCCGGCTTCATGGGTAATTAGGTAGGTGATGAGTTTTTCCGAGTTGAAGAGAAATAAAAACTTCTTCTTATATATTTCTCTCTAACTCTCTCTAGTTTCTCTCACTAAAAAACTCCTTTGAGTCTTTTATCTTTTATATTTTTCGGTGGGCTGTTTGAGGGTTCTCTCAAGTCTATAAAGACTAGTCACTTGAGGTTCAGAAGATTGCCAAGCCTAGCCTAGCTTAGTGTCTTGAGGTTCTCACTGGTTCTCCAGAAAAGGTTACCAAGCCGAGCTCCGCCTTGTGTTTGAGGTTCTTACTGGTCTTCTTAAAGATCAGCCATACACTCCCCCCATTTATGGTATCAGACTTTTTCGTACGTTAATAATTTTTAAAAAAATTACACCATAAAAATGAGCATTCTATTGTCTTTAATTTGAGTGTGGTATTGTTATATATATATTTAATTAAAAAAATTTAACATGTAACCTATAGGTGTTTTCTTAATTCGATTTTGACGGTTTTTAAGTTAAATTGTGAGCCAAGCCGCCTGTAACATTTTGTTGTCGTTGAAGACCGAAACACACCCTTGAAAATTTAATCTGAATCGTTACAAACAGTTTAGTTTCACGGATGGAGCTTTAATTATGAATTTACCGACCGGTCAGGTTTTATATAGTCGGTTTTCGGTATAGACTGCAAACTAAGGGCGCGTTCGTTTCACGGAATTGTTTTAAAGGAATTGGAATTGGAATTGGAATGGAATGGAATGTTTGAAAATCCCTATCATGTGTTTGGTTGGTTAATATGTCTTTGGAATTGGAATCTTCTCCACTTTATTCATTTCTCTTCAATCTACTAACATATAAATAATAAACTAACAAAAAAAATGATAATATAAAAAAATTTAAAAATATATATATAATTAACTAAAAAATTGAAAATTTATTTAAAAACCAAACAAAAAAATAATTAAAAAAACTAAAAAATATATTAAATATATAAAAAAAGTTAAAAATAATTTAAAAAAATTAAAACTAATATAAAAAATCTAGAACTACTAAAAAAATTTAAGAAAATAATAAAAAACAAATTTATATGTTTTTATGCTTGTCACACAATAACACGTCATAACACCACCATAAACAAACATTTGATACGGTTAAGTTCAAAAACCCATATCACCCATCTTCATCATACATGTCTAGACCAATAATACTAAAACCAATGTTCAAACATACGATTAGAGAGTTTTCAAAATGCGAATAAAAGTCGTTCCAACATATGACAACAAGTTGTAAACACCATTAATTAAAGTACCAAAATACGAGCATATGACATACCAAACTTTTACTTAGACAACAAATACCTCACCCAATCTTCTCTTTCTTCTTCACCCAAATCCCAAAAGGTCGACACCCTGTTATAGTCACTTTTGATTTCTTCTATAGCTCTAAACTTTTCCAATTGAGACAAAGATGTCATTTTTTTAATCTCGTAAGTGATCATTGTTGTTTTATTTTCTTTCTCAAGTTCATACTTTATCCCTTCGCTCAATTCAGCCGACGTTTCCTTAAGACGGTCACCAAATAAAGCAACCGCATCATTGAAATTTTAAAACAAAGAATTAACTTGGACCGCACGTTTCCTCTTCTTACCTCGACCACTTGAAGTTTCTTCAATTTGAACACTTGCATTAGTGCCTTCATTATGACTAAATTCATCAAATTCATCATCCATTTGGTCCTCTAGTTCCTCCCTATTCGCCTCTTCTTCCATCTCGGCCACACTTTTGGCTCTATCGCCTTGAGCTCGATCATTTCCAAAAAAAACACACATTTCTTCATAATTAGGAAGACTTTTACGCTTCCATTTATCTTCCGTTGGATGACTCTATTGACAAGATATGATTATAATAAACAAAACATCAATACGTTTTATGATTAACCAAATAAAAAATGTTAATAACATAAAACTTTAACACATACCTTAACATAAGCTTCCCACACGGGAGTTACAGCGGTCACACAATTACGTTCTTTATCATAACCAAATCCACTAGTTTTTAACATATCTTGAACGATTACCCACTCTTTCTTCATTGTTTTGACTCTTGATTCGATGTGCGGTCTAGCCAAAATGCCAGTTCCGGGAAGTGATTCTTTCAATGATGATTCAAGATGTTTCAAGTACCCGGTTCTAAAGGAATTGTCGGATTTAAATCCATTCGTGTTAACCAAGTCTACAAAGGCCTCAATAAGTTTTGCATCTTCTTCGGCACTCCACCCTCGATATTTTCTATTTTTCTTCATTTCTATAGAAAAACATGAACTAAAACATAAATATATATATATAACATAAGAATCACCTAAAATTCATAATAAACAAAACCAAACAAACAAACAAAAATCACAAAAAAGTATTTAATCATCCAACACCACCAAAATAGCATAATCAACACCAAAAATCATAAGCAAGTATTTAATAATTCAACATCACCAAATAACATAATCAACACAAAAAATAGCATAAGCAATTAGTTTCTAAGACATTCTTAATCAATTGGCACTCCAAGAGTCAAACATGTTTTGGGCAAGATTGTTTCTAAATGTTGTCCATTCATTTGAAGTTCTAATATAAGTTATATTATCTTCGTCTTCCTCGTCTTCTTCATCCGCAATTACGTTGTCGACCTCGGTCTCTTCATCGCCCTCTTCCTCATCCTCGTCCTCATCCTCGTCCTCATTACCAAATGGATCTATTAGCATTTCTCTTCTTATAAAGTTATGAAGCAAACAACATGCCATTATAATCCTATTTTTTTGGGTAATGGGATAGTATGAGTGATCTCTCAAAATTGTCCACCTTGCCTTTAAAATGCCAAAACATCTTTCTATAACATTTCTTGCAGACGAATGTTTCATGTTAAACAGTTCTTTTGGATTAGTGGGTTGGTGTCCATCACGCCAATCATTTAAATGATATCTTTGACCTCTATAAGGGGCAATGAAACCTTCTCCATTTGTGTATCCCGCATCTACCAAATAATAACCTAAAAATACATTATAGTTAATAAACACCAAAACTACCTCAATTTACTATATTTATTCTATACACCTAAATGATATATTGTTACATACCCGGCCTTGAAACTTTCAATCCATGTGGCCTATCAAGAGCATCTCGAAGGACTCTACCATCAGCCGCCGACCCTTCCCAACCGGGTAACACATAAATAAATTGCATATCTTGTGAACACACACCTAACACATTCGTAGCAATCTCTCCTTTTCTTTTTCTATATTTAGGCTTTTCTTCAGTAGACACTAAACATTTTATATATGTTCCATCCAAAGCCCCTAAACAATTCTAAAATCAAAATGTAAAAAAAAAGTGTTACTATACATGTCTAATCTCTAATGCAAGTTAACAAAGAAAAAGTATAATGATTGCATAATACCTTGAACCATTTCCACTTATGATCAGTAGAATTCTCGGGAACAGGTT
Organism: Bidens hawaiensis; assembly: GCF_021521415.1. Taxonomy (NCBI): domain Eukaryota; kingdom Viridiplantae; phylum Streptophyta; class Magnoliopsida; order Asterales; family Asteraceae; genus Bidens; species Bidens hawaiensis. The sequence continues at coordinate 144,919 of NW_027496633.1, forward strand.
CGGGCTTCTTAAGCAAACGTGAATGCAATCTAATCACTGCATTACAAACTCGAGAAACACATCTACTAATTGTGTCTCCCGAACGATGAAAACGACATATCATGACCCGATTCTTAACATTATGAGCTATGATGTGAAGAAAGATGGCAACTTGTTCATCAATGTTCATATTCCTATTTGCTTTTAATCCTCCAAATGTTTTAAGCATGTCACACAATTTGATAAAACATGCTCGATTCATCCTAATTTGAGATATAGACATGATGTCACTCTCATAAACATACCTATACAATATTGAATATCGATCCAGTTTTCCTGAAGAATGTCGAATCCGTGGTTTATCTATTTTGTATTTGACTACCAACATGTAAAGTGAAAGCATAAGCAAAGAAACAGTTGTAATAAGTTGGTTCCACCATGCCAAAATCAATGTCGTGTTCCTTTGGTTACGTTTGCGAGTTCGTAAACTAAGTCGAGTCATTTCCTATTTACATGTTACCAACACACGAGTTAAAATTTGGTTAAACAACTATGTTATGATAATTTATATTTAACAAATTATATCAAAGTATTTAATCAAGCACAAATTTGGTTGAAGCATTTCATCAAACAGTTGGTGTGCAATGGACATTTGTTAAAAATAGTTTAAAATTTAAAAACTTTTGATAACCCTTTAACAAATATCCAAGATTAAACAAGAACTTAAACAAAAACAATAATCAAAGTATAATAATAATAATAATAACAATAACAATGGAAAAATTGCTACTGACAAACACAAATAAGTAATACTAATGCGTATTAATAATAAAAAATAATATGTAATAATAGTTTTAACCTTTCGATAAGTATTAGATGATAAGTATTTGAAAGCAAAAAAGGAATAACTATTCACTGTAACTAAAGCATACATAAAAGCCTAACCTGTTAGGAGGAGAACGAAGATGGAGAAGAACGATGGTGAAGGTAGACGAGCAAGACGGTGGTTCACGGTGGTAGAGAACGGCGGTGGAGCATGGTGGTGGAGAGAGGCGGTGGAGCAGGAGCAGAGAGAGTCTGAAGATGATGATAATACGAAGAAGCAGGTTAGGGTTTATTAAAGATTCCTTGACATTCCTTTTAGTTTTGGTGGGATTTTAAAATCCCATGAAAATGGGAATTTATGGGATTCTCTTTCCATTCCGGTTCCTGTTAATAGTGAAACAAACACAGGAATCTATGGGATTTAAAATCCCATTCCGCCCAATTCCATTAAATTCCGTGAAACGAACGCGCCCTAAATGTATGCTATGGTTTAAAAATTTAGAAACCCTGTTACCAAAAGTTAAAGAAAAAAACCAACCATGAAACAACCGATGATTGGTAATTTGAACGCTTTCAAGATTTCAAACTAACCATGAACAACTATAATTGTTACGTGATTATTAGGATTACCCGTTGTATCACGCGGGTTTATTATATTGTATAATAAAACAATGACACGGGTGGGTTTATAACCCGAATAGATGGGATAAAGTGAAAGTAGATAGATTGGTCTTCTCTTGTTCATCACTTTATTGAATTGAATTTGAAGGTGAAAATCTTAAGCAATTGTGATAATCAGAAGGTGAACGATGGCTAAAACTCGGAACAGACCGTCCCTTCGTGGCCTTAACAAACCAATTTGCATCAAGTGTGACGGTGCTGCACGTTCCAGGTAATTATTATTATTATAATAATTTCCATATCATTCATTCGCTCTTAGGATAATTCATTTGGGTTTCTTTCTTAATTACAACTTTTCATCATAACAATTTGATTGCTAATCGCACCATTCGTGGTCGATTAAATTAACAGCTTACTCTTTCCAATCTAACCCTAGCTCTTCTTTTTAACCCGACCCGGTAAACTAACTGACCCGATCTACTTCAAACATCAAATCTCTAATTTTTCTACTTAATTATTGCCAAGAATAAATTGAAGCTAAAACTACTTGAAGAAAAATAAAATACAAATTAATGGATGACGTTTGTCTTCTTTGAGGTTTTGATCATATTCTTAAAAGTTGTCTGTGAAAGATGGTGGTTCAAAACATTACCTGTCATTCTGTCAAAATATTTTACTTTTAAAGGATTTATTTTCTAACCCTCAAACTAATTCAACTAAGTAACAAGTTAACATATTAGGTCACTTAAGTTTCACTTAATGGTTTAATCCAATGTTTTTTTACCTATCTAACAGGTCGTCATACGTACATTGCATTCCAAATATAAAGATGTGTTCCTTGGTTTATCTTTTCTGCTAATAATTTTATTATTAAAGCATTAAAAGGTAAAATAGTAAAAGTTTCGAGTTATATCTAATAAAGTAATTAAAATTTAAAACAGATACTAATTACTCATCAGCATATTTAGAAAAAGAAAAACAAATGCCACGTAGGCATGGTAACCTGTTAAATATGCAAAAAACCTTGGATTGGAACATAAGTTGAAACTTGAGTGACCTAATCGGGAAAAAAAGAAAAAAAAGAAAAAAGAAAGAAAGAATGAGTGACCTAATTAGAACGATATTGAAACTTAGTTACAATTCTATAAAGTTACCCCAATTATTAATTGTATATTAGATGTACATAATTTCAAATAGTATAATTTTTCTTGTTCCTCATCCAAAAACTAATGCCCTGCTTGCGGTGCGCGTATAATGTATATACGTGTGAACCCTCGGGTGGGCAAAAGTGAAATTGCACTAATTTTGACGTTATTTTACTAATCTCGTGAAAATAACGTTAAAAGTGGCGGAAGGTTAATCAGGCATCATGTGGTGGCGTTGATAGCCGAAAGACAAGGGTACATGCACCGATCATCCGGTGTCCCGATGATTGAGTGCTATGTGCCTTATGTCCAAGGCTTGATGCAAAACTACTATCGAGCCGGGGGTCTCATCGGAAGCAGCCTCCCTATCCCTATGGGGTAGAGGTAAGGCTGTCTACATCGTACCCTCCTCAGACCCTACCATAGCTTTGCTATTGGTGGGATATACTGAGTACGATGATGATGATGATGATGATGATGATGATGATGATGAATTCAGATTGATTTGTTAACTGTTTATTAGTTCTGTACAGTATCATATAGGTGTGTTAATTTCTTTATTAAATGTTCGCATTTTTACAAGTGCCTCGCGTACGTGTTGCATTTGCCTTGCCTTGGATTCGGAAACTTACTGTCTCGGAGCGCCTCACGCTGTATAACTTAATGAAATATTAAATTGTTGATTTATATTACTTATGGTCAAGGTCAACTTTATCAGATATGAAGTTGAAGTGATACTCGATGTTTGCCATCAATTGGTTATTAGAAAATACGGAAAAAAATCATACCGATAGAACATGCACTATAGCAGTTACAAAACTAATTTATAGTTAATATGAATCAATTTATTTGGTAGTGAATATCTGTTCTTTTATTTTTCTGTCTAGAGAATGCTGAAATATGAATTTAATCTGACTGCATGTTTTACTTTTTTGTTTATTGTAGTCACATTATTTGACAAGGACATTCGGGTCCAATGTGGTTCTTTATACAAATTAGTTTTGAATTTATTTAACAGGTGTCTGTTTCAGTCATGCAAAAATTGCTGCGCTAGAGCTCAAAATCCTTGCCATATACATGGTATGATAATGGATATTCTTTTATCCTCCTGATGTCATACATTTATGTAAATTTTCTATGTCAAGCATAGATTGTGTACACATAACATGAAAATTTATTTGAACTTGATTGCAGTGTTAAAGGGCAATTCATCATATCCTGATTCAACTGACTCAAATGGGATATCATCATCATCTGGGTAAGATATAAATATATATATATATATATGTATATGTATATGTATATGTATATGTATATATATAGGGGCAGGTTCAAGAGGGAACTCAAAAAAAGTGGGGAACTCCTCATTTTACATGAAAAAAAAAATAATATAAAGCTCGATTTCACATGTAAAAAATTAGTTTTAGCATAAAATTTTTAAGACTTTTTGCTTATAAATACATGTAAAGACATTCCAATAAAAAAGCGAATTTTGTAGAAATATTTTTTTTTTACGTTTTTTAAACTTAAAATTATTTTTTTTTTTGGAAAAGCCTTCTATTTGCGTTTATATGTAAAAAAACTCTTAAAAAATTATATAAAAATGTGTTTTTTACATAAAAATGATTTTTTTAGTATATTTTACATGTAAAATGATGAGTTCCCTAGTTCCCCACTTTTTTTGAGTTCCCTCTTGAACCTCTTATATATATATATATATATATATATATAGATAGATAGATAGATAAATGATAGAATACAATAATCCTTAACGTACAAAAACACCTATATTCACAAATTGATCCACGAAATCACATCCCAACATCTCGGACTCATCAATGCATACCCAATTAATCATCGATCACCGAAAAACAGATTTGGATCATTAATCGATCAATTTTTTACTTTTCTTCACAAAACCCGTTTTGAGCGTTAACCCATATACTATTGATCGGGTAAATTTATTCGGGTCACATATATATATATATTTTTTGACCGGTCAAGCTGGCGGTGTCACAAAAATATTTAAATAGGAATTAGGTCAAACAGGTTGACAGTTGGCCAAAGATTATTTTACTGTTATTAATGCATAACACATTCTAAACCCCTTTTTGACATAAACTTGTATTCTTTTGAAATAAATAGATTCTATACACTTAATTTACACAAGCTATTTATAGTTCAAAGTTTTAGAAAAAAATATGGTGACTTATTTAAAACGATAAGCTTATATTTTTAGGAATGCACATAGAGTCACTTCAATACGACAACTCTCGAGTAATTTTGCTCAATTTAACAATTTGCGAACTCCATCTCGCGCAAGGAAGCCCTTAACGAGAAAGGTACATACCATTGCCTAATTAATTACTGTATGATCGTTTTATCAACATTTTGTTTTAATGAATGGAGGTTTTTAAAGTTATGCAATTGAATCATACAAGAGGCGTATCAGATAAACGAATGGAGGTTTTCAAAGCTGAAAGAATATGAAGACAGGAACATAGAAATAGAAAATGAATCTTCCGCTAGATATTTGCAAAACGTCACTCTTTTGGAGGAGGTTTTTGCTAAATATGAGTCAACTGAAGACACTGAAACAACGATATCAAATTTGAAAACGAAGCATAGAGCCGACCCGATTAGAAGTGAGAATTTGAGAGAGAAGTTGAGGTTTATTATTACCGAGGGATTAAGAAACCTCAAAACTGAGACACCAATTGGCAATGAAGAAACCGAGGATTATAACGTGCTTAAAAAGGCAAGGTATTCAAGTTTAATTGAACTTAACAGTAATCTGAGTAGCGCGCAGACGTGTGAAGATCTAAATGCTTGCCGTCTGTTAAAAGTCCGTCTGTTTAGTCAACCCAAACAGTCGGTTGAAGAATTTGTGAACCTTGAGGATGGAAAAGCGGAACAAATGACAGAAAATTACTCGTCAAAACGGTTTAGCTCGGTTACAGTTAGTCAAGAAGCTATTGGTCATATTGATGCACAGTTTACTTCCTTTGATGGGATTGAACACCTCTAATCTTGATGCAGGGTCCCAAGGTGTTAAGATGCTGACTCTGTCGGTTTATGATGGTTAGTTTTGTACTTTTTTATGTGCCTTTTTAGTTGTTACTTTAGATGTTGATTCTTAACCTTCTTTTGGAAGGTAATTATGACGATAATGAAATATCTTGTAAAAGATGGTATCAAAACACCACCATGGGCCAGATAAACCCGATCCGGGTTGATATGGTCTATGGAGTACAGAGTCTAGAGTGGTTACCTGGACTTCTAGACAACTGCTTTATTTGTGACCTGAGTGTCAATTACATTATACTCGATAACGGGCAACTCTTATGAGATCAAACATGGAACCAGATTGATCCTTGGACTCAAAATTTGGAAATTGGGTACAACTACTTTGCACCAGAGTGACTCTTTTAAGTGGAGGAAATGTTGAACTAGGTTGTGTTGGTTGCATAACAATATATAACCAAACAAAATACCATATAACATAAAAATACGTAAAATATCATTAAAAGGAATAACTAATACCTAAAGTTGTTGTAACATCCTACTTTCGGTTATAATAATAAAATAAATTTCGTCTATTTTATAGTGCGTCGTTATCGGTTTAGATAAATAGAATATGAGTTGGGCTAGTGTTGGGTAAATGGGTATGGGTTATGGACTTGGGAGATGAAAGAAAGGAGAGTCCATGGGCTTGAGCCGATGATCCCTATATATATAAACCTTTAATCACCCGTTAATCATTCATTTCACACATATTCCATACACCACCAAAATACACACTTAGCTCTCTCTCATCTTGCTCTCTCTCTCTAAGCCGAAATCACCAAGGAAGCCGATCCCGATCCAAGGTAATGATAGTATGATATTGTATGATGTTAAACCCGTTAGATCTAGTTGCGAAACGACGAGCCGACACCGTTAAACCGTTTAAGTCACGAGATCCGGGTGGAATCGGGTATAAACCGAACCTATGATGAGCTTAGGGATCACCCTAGCTCAGATCTGGATCGAACAGGACGAAAAACGGTGAAAAACGAGTTAAAACTCGTTTTTTTCGGCGAATCTGCGGCTTTCCAGCGGCGGCAGCGCCGGAAAAGTTAATACGAGGTATGAATGTCAGGGAATGTTCTGACCTAACCCTAGTTCGCTAAGGAGTAACTAACGAATTAGAAATAATTCGCTAGCTGATTCGCCTACGGGAATATAACGAACTAACTTCAGTTCGTTAAAGGAAAAGATAGCGAATTACCTTGATTCGCTGTAGTTAAAAGATAACGAATTGGAAGGTCCAATTCGTTACATAGACTGGTTCGCTATGGACTGATTCGTTAAGGGTCCAGTTCGTTAGAGGGTTCAATTCGTTACAAGAACCAGTTCGTCGTGACAAGTCAATTTGTTAAGGATAAGTAACGAACTAGAAGTTTAACATAATTGCAGGATGGTCCCTGGATTTAAAGATGAATGATTTAATTACAAAGAAGCCCTTGAACTTTTAAGTTAGCAAATTAATTATGATTTAAATTCTAATGGAAAATGTGTTAAGACAGTTAATGGAAATAAAATTTTTCCAAGCTGACCTGGCAACTCGACCCCAGCCAGGGGCTCTGCCCCTTGGACCCTGCTAGGGGATGCCGCCCCTAGACACCGCTGCCAGGGGCGCTGCCCCCGGACCCCCGTTCGTTGTGGGTTACAAGTAGACTAGAAAGACCGATATGGGTAGTGATAGTTAATTGATACGTGTAATTGTTATACAGTTAGTCGTGCGCAGCTCAAGAAAGGAATAACCATAAATGGTGAACGTAACCGCATTCAGGTGAGTTTCTAGCCCCATTCCTTGTTATGTTTTCGGGGCTGTGTGCATACTCGATGTGATTAGTTAATACACTTATCCTAAGTGATAAGTGTATGTCATATATGTATTATGTGGAAGGTATGAATGCTTTCTTGTCAGTACATGAACGATCTTCGGATATTGTACTGCCAGGTAACAGTTGATGTTGTATGTTGTAAGATGACGAATGAATGATGCATGTATGTGTGAAACTTATGATTTTGTATATTGAAAGTATGTTATGGAGGTATGGAAGAAAGGGTACCGGAGCTAATAATATCCAAGGATGGAGGGTGACCGGACCCTAATAATATCCGAGGAATGAAGGTACCGGACCCTAATAATATCCGAGGTATGTAGAGCGAATGCTCTTTATAACGTAAGGCTAGTTATGAATGTATATGAAAGAATGATGGACAGGTTAAGTATGTAATGCGTACCTACGGGCACGTATATGTGTATGTAAAGTAAGTTATGTGATTAACTAGAACTCACTCAGCGTAGCTGACTTTTAGTATGCACGCAGGCAAATAGGTTGAGGCAGCTCGCGTGATTGAAGACACATGGCATGTAATCGAAAATACTGGCATCTCGAAGAAATTTTGTGATGTTTTAAAGACTATGTTTTGTTTTAAATGACTATGAATGTTTTATAAGACAAGATTTGAAGGCTATGTAACATATTAAGGTTGAAGTATTAGTGTTCCGTGAATGTTTTAATTAACTCTGATTTAGAACTGTGTTTATGAGTAAATCCAACACCAAATGTAGGGCTACCGGTAACGGGGCCATACAGTTGTTATGTGTTGGAAATTTATTAAAAGATGAATGGTGATTTAATTTAGTTGAAGTTATTTGTAGACTCGTTCAGTTGAGTCAATTAATAGGTCATCATTCAATTTATTAGATTTCATTATCAATTCATCATTTGACTCATTTAATTGAGCCAATTTCTTGATTTTCTTCATAAGACTTGCCTATTGATTAGCTCTAGAAATTAACTCTCCTTTGTATTGTAATTAACGATCTTGTCTCTACCTCTACCCATATTGTCACAATCCCTCATTTACTTAATTTCACTCTAGCTCTCCAAATTTGGTGCATTAGCTTACTTTGACTCCTAAAGTTAAGCTGAGTTCAAGTTCTTCTCTCTGGGCGGTGTTTGAGATTGCTTCTTAAAAGTGCTTATGGCTTTTTAGAGAGGCAAAATATCCAAAATGCCCCTCCAAAAGCACCTAAAAGCTCCGCTTTTAGAACAAGTGATGGCTTCTAGCGTACCAACTCCCTTCATGTTCCACTAAAATTGGAAGCCTTTCAAGTGGTGCAGCATCTGTAGTTTTCTCAAAGCCCAAATAAACATTTCCTCTTGATTCTTGAAGCTTTGTGACGCCTTATACTTTTGAATGCAATGAATAACAGTGGGATTTGGTGAAGATTTGGTGTTTCAAATTGGAGCTTTTAGGTGCTTTTGGAGGGGCATTTTGGATATTTTGTCTCTTCAAAAAGCCATTTGAAACTTTTAGGTGCTTTTGAAGGGGCATTTTGGATATTTTGTCTCTCCAAAAAGCCATAAGCACATTTAAGAAACAATCCCAAACATGCTCTTGTTATTTCAACCCTTGAATAATTCATATATTATTTCTATTTAGTTTCACAAGAAGAACATCATCCCTATGTCACGTCCTTTTGACCAGGAGTAATTGTTCATCGTTTTTCACGTAGGTTCATAAATTCATTTCAAGTTCATGACTTTGTTTTTATAAATAGGAAAATTGGTTTTAAATAATCCCAACTATACCTCATTGGCAAATAACAGTCTCAACTAAGCATTTGGCTGGTGGCGGTCCAAACTAAAGATGTATTTGTTTGTAACAGTCCACGACTAACAGATAGTTAACTCCGATAGTTCGGTGCTTACATGGCACGTCTAGGTGTCCAGATATTGCTTATGTGGCGGCTTGCATGGCAATTGGCATAATAATAATAATAATAACACAACTAAAGGTTATTGACCGATAATAATCCCAACTAAGTTTATCACCACTGGTGGGACCCCTTATAAAAAAAAGTTAACATTGTTAACCTTTTTTCAAATTTCAAACTGATTTTTTAGGGTTTTTGATCGAAAGGGGGATTCGAGTCGATTGATATAAAATTCAATACCCCTTTCTTATTTGTAGTATTAGTTTTGTCTATCCTAACCCTAAACCCGGTTCGGGTTGGAACCGAACCACGTCACTGACAAAGTGGTCAAAACCAGGCCGTAGTGGAACTGGTTTGGGTTGGAACACAGGGAACTGGTCTTTATCTACTCATCGAAATCCTAATAGAACATACGGGCCATGTCTTGTTAACATTAACACTCAATGGACCCGTGATTTTTTTTCTAACGGATTTGCATTTTTTCAATTGGGTTTCTTAGAACAAACATTAGAACTTTTGGACAGGTTATGTCGGGTCAGGCTAGTGAACATAATGTACAATATCATAATAAAATATAGAAAACAAACCCCTGATGTAAAGAACAGAAAGAGATATCAAGTGATATAGTAAATGAAGAAAAGAAAACATGAATTTAGTTCACGAAAGCTCGTGTCAAAACTGTACATAAAATTGAATATAAAACTATACAAGAATTTAGTTGAGGAAAGCTCGGGTCAAAATTGTTTTTATTGATACATGTTTTTATTGATTTTTGATACGGGTACAATCGGGTATGGATACATGTATTGTCCCAAGCTCATCCCTACATTCAGCTTCAAAACTAAGCCTAAAAAAACAAAAGTTAAAATACTAAATATTCAGTTTTTTATTGATCAATAAATAAATTAAAGTAACATCTTGCTCAACATAACTATGAGCATCTTCTGTTACCTTCTGTTAGGGGTGTGCCTTAAAACTGATATAGAAACCGACAGTTTAGTTTTTGTTTTTGTAAAAACCGAACACTTCTAAAAAATTTAAAAACCAAAGTTTTGGGTTTTAGTTAGGTTTTATCCCAAAACTAACCCAAACTAAACTGCGCAGACCCCTACCGTTTGTTCTGGCTCTACCTGCATCAAAACCTTAACAAATGATAATTAAAACCTGCAACATTGCATTCACTTGTTTCTTCAATTTGTGTGTATTATGCAACATTTATATTATATAATAATAAATGCTAATAACAATATAAACCAAATAGAGAGTCTAGAAGTCATTTTATACCAGTTGCTTGGCAGCAACATCAAGAAACTTAGGTAAATGAAGACACACATGAATCGGACAAACCGAATAAAAAAAATACCAAAATAAAAACAACTTATTAAGCAACATGAACGTTTGGATCTACTGATATAACAACCAATTAACCCTTGCAAGGTCTCCAAGCAATGCAAACGCACTTTATCAGATATCATAACCGTCATCCAAACAACATTTCAAAAGTAGGTGCCTTAAATTACTTTGTGAAACCAATATTGCAAAAGTAGGTGCCTTAAATTACTTTGTGAAACCAATGAGGAAAGTGAAATTTGATTATACAGTGAATATCTGACTTTTGTTATAAAAAAATTGAGGTAAAAAAGGTAAATTAGCAGACTCTCGATTCCACTATCGAGATCTTCGTCAATCTAGACATATAGATCCAATGAACAACAAATTTTATGTCAAACTGAACATCAGCTGAAACCGGATCAACCTGCAACCTAAGTACCTAAGTTTTACAGAAGTTGATTATAAATAAGGTCAAAACACTCCACTTTCATTAATTCTTCCAATCATGTGAAAGTTTTGTATATAAATGCTAAAGAAATTTAAACGACCTGATTTGGGAAAGCTTAGTCTGCAAATGTGCAGAGTCGAGCTGGCTAGATATGTAAACGACCTGATTTGAGCCGACTTGGTCTGTAAACGAGCCGAGCTCAATCCATCTTGTTGGATAATTTAATATAAAGTCCAAATGCCAGTTTATTATGCTCCAAATGAACTTCAGCTCCTCTCAATTCTCCTCAGTTTTGAGTTTCCTGACGTTTTCTGCTACTAAATTGGTATCTTTTCTTTATCCTTATCTTCTCTTTGGAGCTTTCAAACAAACCTCGAAACACAATTTTACTTGGCTAACATGAAATCAATTAAATTAACCAAGATATCTTCATAAATATCTTCAAGATATGCAAGGTGAATTTTTTCCTCTTCAGCCATAACATAAACAAATGACTGCACCTGAAAATTTTACACAATTTAATTATGCATAGAAATTTAAAATATTAAAAACAGTAACTATCATATTTGTTTCTGCACAACCTAACAAGCTCTATGTGGAAAACTAAATATTATTATAAGAAAAAAAGGACTTCTCGTTTTATTGTTTTACGTCTCTGTTTTCACATTTGTCCACTTTTTGAAAGAAACATATATGATTCACATATGTTAACTATGACTGATATAGTATAATCACAATAATAATGTATATGTTGTCACCAATAACTTATTTAAGGAAATGCATTTATATAAAAAGTGAATATATAGTGTAAACCAAAAGTAACAAACTTACTGCTATTGTAATCTCGTTTCTACAAAATGCTGGGAATTGTTTGAGTTGTTTACCACAGATCCACGATGCACCTGACCACACTATATCCGGTACCCATGTGTTTAAATTTCTTGCAAGCCGATTATGAAATGAAGCACCAACTCCCAAGATGTGATCACTTTTAGGGGACTCTGCACTAAACAAATAACATATTTGTTACTACTTTAGAAACGTCATGGAGATAACACAATGCACAACATTTTTTAGACATCGGAAAAACCGCCTTTAAGGACACCCCGTATAAACATCATTCAACATGCAACAGATAAAATAACCACACGTTTATGGAAATTGGTAGATTTTATTATATTTATGAAAGACCGCCCAATATTGGTAAAAAACGAAAAATCATACGACACAAAAACATGATAAAAAAACGCCATCACAAGTCTTTATGATGTTTTGTAGAGATTTATAATCCACGGGCTTTCCAACCAACAAAATTTCAAAAAATGTTACCGAAAATAAGACATTTTAAGACCTATAAAACCCATGTAAAAAATCCACTTGAATACTACCTTTGAAAGAAAAAGTGCACCATGTTAGGATGCGACTTAAATGTGCATTCCACATCAACATGAGATGCTTCCCTGGTCATGAGTCGAATAAAATAGTAATACTGCAAAGAAATAAAACCAATTAGATTTTAGCAAGGCTCTGCACGTTAGATATAATAATATCAAGAAAACAGACGTTATTTTGATTCAAAATAAAAGCCCTTTATAGCAGAAAGGGCATCTGTGCAAGCATTACTAATGAGTTGAGAGATAACCTATGTAATAGCAATTCGACGTCTACAACAAAAGTATTAATAAAGATCTCAAACACGTTCAGGCATGTTAACCTGCTTGACCTTGTCATACTTTGTAGTATCATAATTGTAGTGAAACTCTACAACATGAAAATAGATATGCTTGTACAGAACATACATTTTATTTAATAATAATAATAATAAATTAATAATAGTAAGATCATCACCTAGAACCGCAATTTGTGTACGATGTAGCTGACGAACAGTTTCTTGGCCTGTATATTGAAATAAAAATGCTTAATTTATATAATTTTTAAATCAGATTGGTCAACTCAAAACCCCTTTCTGAAATTCATAAATAAACAGTAGCAAGTCAAGATATGCTTACCACTGCTCTTTGTTGGTTTTAAACTTTTAGTTTTTTCAGTAGTTGGTTTCGCTCTCGGTTTTTAAGCTTCATTTCAGTTTGGTGTCAGTTTATTCGGATTTCTAGTTTCGGTTAGTGTTTAGACTTTTAGTTTATATAGTTTTTGGTTTCGCTTTTGGTTTTTACGCTTCGTTTCAGTTTATTCAGATGATAAGTTTGGATCCGTTTTAGTTTATTCAGTTTTTGGTTTCCCTTTCGCTTTTGGTTTTTAAGGTTTATTTCAGTTAGGTTTCAATTTTTTCTGTTTTTTGGTTTCAGTTTGTTTCAAGGGTAAAAACGTAATTGGGGAAAACCAAGCATCTAATGGTTGCAGAATCTGCAAAAAATTATTCATTTAATGGGGAAAAAAAGCGTGATCTTTACATACAATTCATCTAGTGGTAATAATGTACAAGAATTTAAAGACACGATATCTTACTTTCGTCACTAAACTCAACAAATGCAAACTGGAGGCACGAATTTGGACAACCACAAGTTTGGCAGTCCAAAACCATAATGTAAAATCTCTTTTAACACAAATACATGATTAAAAATTATAATAGATAACTAATTAATTGACAAAAAGGATTATGACTTACGTGTCCACAGCCAGTAAGCAAAGCAGCAAGTTGCTCTTTAGTGACCTATTAAAGAAAAATAACAGCTGGTTTGTGAATAGAATGGTACATTGTATAATATAAGTAAATGAACTAATAGAATTTACTAACGTTGTGATCGATGTCGGAAATATACGCGGTTCTCCAAATGCTATATTTTCGCTGAGCTCTGAAAGCCAAGCCATTGGATAGTCTTCAAGTGTTGATATATGTTTTTCTCCTATAATTGAAAAACAAAATTTAACTCGCTTACAGTTTTGATAGTGAAAATAGAAAGAAACAATCAATATTATATAGCAAGAATCATAGATCAAATCTTTCTCTTGCTTTGAGGTCCATGGAAATTATTCATGTAACTCCATTTGTTCTTACGATGCCAAGAAATTTGTCCTTTTCAATTATAAATTTATAACATCAACAAATAAAGTGACCAATACTAATCTACAGTGAACATTATGCATCTGTTACAAATACCTACATAAATAAAGAACTGCTGATCACATATGAAAAAAATCAAACTCATCATAATCAGCCATTGAACTTTTAAATATTAGAGGGATTGTAACACATACTCAAGATATCGAATAAATCATCAATCAAAACTATGAAATCGAATGAACAAACAGTCATACCATTGAACTTTTAAAACACAACAATTAAGCAAAAAAAAAATTAAGAACAAATTAAATAAATTTCAGACAAAAGAGTATACCCTTCCGTTATTGGGATGCCCTTCAATCCCATTTTCAGTGTAATTCTTAAAATAGGCAGGCAACACGAAGTAATTAACAACGAGCCCTGATCAATCACGATTGCAATCGATTGTTGATTAAAACCCTAAAAAACAAGCATGAGATGGAAGGGAGGTTGAAGACAGTGAACGAAGCCAAAGACTTCAACTCCCAACTGTTACAATCCAAGTCCTACATGAAATTCCAACAAAACTAATTTTAATGAATTAAAACCTTCATAACGAATTTTATCTCTTTATGCCAGAAAATTCTAGAATCATATTAAAAATAAAAGTTTAAAAACGACACTTAACTGCGATGTCCTTCTTCAATCCAGTTCAATCGGTTCCTTTAAACATCTGTTACTCTTCAAATCAAGGGTATAGATCAGTCCCTGTCAAATAGCATAATGTAATCAAACCCAGAAACATACCTATGGAAGTGTCCCTAGGCCGACGGCTCTTCACCCTTACTCGAAACTAACGCAAATTGATTGCAATACATGTAGCAGATGATCGATTCCTTGGATACGATTTAGGGTTTCCACTGATTTCTGTGTGATCTTATTTGTATGTATCTGGCAGCGAGAGCGTGCTTTTAGGTTTTGATTTTCTAATTTTGAATCTACCAGCGTGTTTCACCTTGAAGAAGCTAAAAATACTTGCTTGATTTGATTGTATCTCTTATAGAGTTTTTTCGTGAAATTACTCTTTTGCCCATCATATATAAATATATATATATATATATATAGATATATTATAAGATAGTA
The DNA here is from genome assembly GCF_021521415.1 of Bidens hawaiensis. Taxonomy (NCBI): domain Eukaryota; kingdom Viridiplantae; phylum Streptophyta; class Magnoliopsida; order Asterales; family Asteraceae; genus Bidens; species Bidens hawaiensis. The sequence goes on from NW_027496633.1 coordinate 160,188, forward strand.
TAGATAGGTATTATATAGGGGTGGGATCTAGAGAAAACTCCTCTTAAAGAGAGAACTAGATAACTAGTAAAAATTTATTTTTAACTATTTTTAAAAAAATATTTTGTGATATTCTTTTTCTTTCCTCATTCTAATAAGATGATATTGATACTGAAAAATAAAATTTGTCAGTGTAGTACTGTAGTGCATATGTGCACTAATGCCAATTGCATATATACAATAGTGTTTTATTGCATATAATACAACACAATTGCATTATCCAATACACACTATTGAATATATGCAAATACGACACTAATAATTGTATGCAAAACACATTATCGCATATATGTAATACAATACTAATGCACATATGCACTATATCGATTTTTTTTTAATTTTTGTATATAATATAACACTATTGCAAATATACAATACAAACAACTATATATATGTTATTCAACACTATTTTAAATATCAAATGCACACTCTTGCACATATGCAAAATAAAAAAAGTCGGTGTATTGCATATATGCATTACTCGTTATTTTTTTTATTTTTTTTTATTTTATATTCTTTTGTGGTGAACAATAACAACATATAAGAAGAATGAAAGAAAAAAAATTTTAAAATTTTTTTTTTAATTAAATTAAAAATATTTGATTGTTAGTGCTCTAGTTCTCTCATGATCCTCTCTCTAAGTATATATATATATATATATAAAGGTTAACGTACAAATGAAATTAACGTGCTAAACGTGAGAATCAAGTAGAGTAATTATATATACAAGTAGAGTAATTATGTAATTACATCATATAGTAATTACATAATTACTCTAGTTGTAAATATAATTACTCTACTTGATTATCACGTTTAGCACGTTAATGTCATTTGTACGTTAACCTTCCCCTGTATATATAAATTCATATTCATCCACCTCACATTTTATTCATCTTCAACATCACCAATCGCCACCGCCATCTCTCCGACGGGCAACTTCGGCCATCTATCGCCACGCCAGATCAATATCCACTTCACTCATGGCCCCATCACTCTCCAGCCCCAGTTCCTTTAACCGAAACCCCTAATTTACTCCGTTGGATCTCCGTCGTCTTTGACGTCGGCACCGGAATATCTCTATACCGGTACTCTCCGTTCATATCGTTGATGTGTGCTCTACTCATGTTCACATCGGCACATGGCTGCTCAAACTCTATCCGAAACTGAGTTCTATCAATGGATGAACGAATCCCTTGTGAAACTCGAGTCTCAGTTGCAAACGCTTTGCAACGAGTTCCGATCAATTCGAACCACGTGGGAAGCCCCACAAACATCAGTTTTCGCACTAGCGCCGCCGTTACCTTCCGCCACGGCACCACTTGTTCCGTTACCCACTTCCGTCGCAACACCACCACCTGCCTCCATACCACCCAAACAATCCCTTTCATCCGGGTTGTCGTCACCAAAACGACCGCCCTCAATTGTACCGTCCATATCCATTTCTGTCCTTACCAAAACTAAACTTCTCATCATACCACCACCAATTCTAACGTACAATGATATCTTCAAACCAAAATCCCACTTAACCTTAATTCAAAGGTGGTGTCCAAGTAATCAAGGTACCACACCCAGGAGTGTGGAACACATACGTAGAAACTTCACCACATCCATTTGCTTGGGTCTTGTAAGCAAAGAGAAATCCAATGAGGATGTAACCGGAAAACCCGAATGGCACTCACCGTGGCGTTCCGTTACAACCGCTCCAAATGTTATGGGTAGAACCGATTGACGTCCACCGTGGGGGGTCCCCGAAGCATGTCTCGACTTCATCCTTGAGGACAAGGATGATTTAAGGGGGGTGGAATTATGTGTGCTCTACTCATGTTCACATCGGCAGAGATCATGCTTTTATATTTTGACTATTTCCAATTTACCATTTGTGTTTCTATATTTATGTTTTATGTTTCACATGTTTTTAGTTGGTTCCTTAAATTAAGGAAGAAAGTGGGGTTTCATGATCTCCATAATTAGTAGTGGTGAATTGCCTTGTAACCCTACATATGGGATTTTCGTTTATGAAATAAATATGCAGAAGAAATTATCTAATGGATTCCTCCTATTTTCTTTAGGCGAATCGATTGTCGGTTGGAACAGCAATAATCGTCCACGTTTGTGGTGAAGTTGGTTATGAGATTTGCTGATTGGTTGACTGTATTACTGACACCGCTTCAAACTTGGCATTGTCGATTTCTACTTGCTAGATTATCATCCCTAAACCCTAATTTCGGAAAAGCTAATTGGGAAATTGAGGACACAAACAACTTTAAATAAAAATGAGTGTTGGATTAATTGATCGAATGGACAGAGAGTAACAATCTTGGGAAAAAAAATTGAAGCAATTTGGTGTTGATTTGATTGAGTTTGATGGAATCGAAGAAACTGGGGGATCTTGTATTGTTATTGTGTTTTTCTCCCTCTGTTTCTGGAAGAACTGAAGAAAATTAAAATAAGATGATGAGTTGTTTTAAGTTATTAAGATTAGAAACACTCAAAACACATAAACAAATACATACATTCTTTATAAAATAGGAAGACAGATTTATTTACTGTAATCGTAAACAGGCCGCTGCCACCAAACTCAACAATCTAAAGGATAAGCTCAAGGTAGTATAGCTATTAATATCTTCACTCACTCTTCCATACCTTCAATTTCTCTCTATTTTAAATATGTTTAGTAGGAATTGCTGTGTAAGTTGAGCTTTGTATGAATGTTTTACTAGACTCTATGTTAACTATTTTGATGTTTGGATTGGGATATTGGTGTGTTTATGTTAGCTCATGGCTCGAGTGAAAGTTATTTTGACTATGTAACTTTGAAATAGAGTCTCTTTGTAATATGAATTATATGGTATGTGCTAGATTCAGGCTATTTTTTGGGATTTGCTTATTGAATCTGTTCATCTTTTAGTTACTTCATTTTTTAAATTCCACCAGTTTTAACCATACGCATCGGTGCGTTAAGGTCAACGTCGTGGACATGCATTTCAGTGCTATTCAGCTTAATATCTCCAATGTTGTCTTCACCGAGTTTATATTGCTTGATTTTAAAGTTCTGTAAAGATTTAATAAACGAGCATAACCCGAGCCAACAAATTTCTTATTAGGTTCGTGTCGTGTCTGCCAAATATGTTAAAAAAACCTAAAAGCGAACCGCGTAATACGAGGGGATAATATATATATATATATATAGAGAGAGAGAGAGAGGATAGAATACAATAATTTCTTAGCGTACATTAGGTACAAGAATACTTATATTCATGAAATCGATCCATGAAATCACATCACAAGATCTCGAAATCTTCAATACATTTCCAATTTATCATCGGTTCACCGAAATAAACAGTTTTGGATCGTTAATCGATTAAAATTTTACCTTTCTTCACGAAAATCGTTTTAAGCGTTTTAGCATTTTTAGCTGAGCGTTTTTAGTATTTTGGCTGAGCGTTTTAGTTTTTGGCTGAGCGTTTTAGTATTTTTGCCTTTGAGGGTTTTGTTTTTGTCTTTGAGCGTTATTCGCGTACGTTAAGGTACGTTAAGAATTATTGTGCGTTATCCTGACCCTATATATATATATACATATATATAAGGTTCATGTACATTTTAATCTTAACATGAGAACGTAAGAAATAATACTAATTTGTAAAAAAATGAGAACGTAATAAACAATACCAATATACATAAACGATGATTTATAACAAAGAAAAAAAAACCTAAATTACACCAAAAGAATCAAAATCAAGAACAAGATGATAACATCAAATACTTATAACAACAACAGAAAAAAAATCTAATATTAACAACAAAATATAAATCAGCAAATACATATAAGTATATAACATATCATAATTGAAAATTAGCAAATACGAACAAACATAACAGCAAACACCTATAAAAATAAACCTAATGATAACAACACATTGATTCTCACTATTCATGTTAAGAATAAATTGTATTTGATCATGTTTATATATATATATATATATATATATATATGTAGATATACACATCTACGTACATACTCTTAACCTTTTCTATATCATTTCAGTATCATTCATATAGCATACACTTACCACTTAAGATAAATGTATTAACTAAACACATAGGAGTATGCACACAGCCTCGAAAAACATAACAGAGAAAGGGTCTAGAAACTCACATGGGTCCTGTTTCTTTCGGAATTCATGGTAACACTTCTTGTCAAATGAGCATGGATAACTGTATAAAAAATATAGGTGTTAATCAAATGATTTTTATCTACGTCTTACTACGCAGGTCATCAAGCTACTTTGTCCTAAGGCCAAACAAATTGAATCGAATAGGCCAAACGAATCAAATCGAGTTTAGCAGACTAATCGATTCGAATATTCTGACGAATTGAGTCAAGTATTCAAAATAATCGAATCAAATATTCAAAAGAATCGAATATTCAAATGAATCATATCCTTTTCTTGTGTCGAAGACTAGGAAGACGAATAAACCCCCTAGAAATATTTGTTCCCTTCATTTATCCGTTCTATTTCGTGTTTCCTTTTGGATAGGATCTCGAGTATTTAAACGAATGGAATCGACTATTCAAACGAATCGAATAGAATATTCAAACGGATCGAATCGAGTATTCAAACGAATCGAATCGAATATTCAAAACAAATCGAATCGACTATTCAAACGAATCAAGTCGAGTATTCAAATCAATCGCATCAAAAATTCAAACGAATTGAATCGAGTATTCATACGAATCGAATAAAATATTCAAACGAATCGAATCGAGTATTTAAACGAGTCGAGTCAAGTTCTCACAAACGAATCGAGTCGAGTTCTAACAGATCAAATCGCATTCCAAATGCGATTTGAGTGGGTTCGTTTTCCGGATTCAATAAATTCTTCAAACCAAGCATGTTACTTTTTAGTTCCTATAACCAATTTTACCGTCCTATGAAATTTTGTGTCATACCGACACCATTTACTCATCTTTTTACAATTCTAACATTAACCATTTTAACCCGAACTGAGCCAACTTGCACATTTACTAAGAAGTTCATTACTTTATCAATAATCGTGACCCGAACTATCATTTTACCAAGTTTCATGCAAATCCGTACATGAAAAGTAAACCTTTTTAACAAAAACGTACATATGAGGTTTATGTTTAAAATCACTTGAATAGCCCAAAACCATATCAAACGAACTCCGATTTAGGCCATTCAAGCGGCCACATAACCGCCTCGCAATGATCTACGAACCATATGCTCTCCGTTATTAGATACCGCACTACAGTCACCGAAAACCAAAATAGTTGCCGAAAATCTTCATTTTTAAATGTTACATTTTTGCTAATAAAAACCGGACTTCCGACCTCTAATCGAATATTGGATCGTTGGGAATCTCTGTTTATATTCCATGAACACTCAGTTAAAATTTGAAACCAATTCGACGGTTAGATCTTTGGCATCGTCCGATGTTTGTGGGTTGTTCTCATAAAACATGAATTTTGGGTTTGAAAGAGGTTAGAGGCCAAGATGATTATCAAATGAGACGGTGGCTACTCTTATAAGGTAGGGGTAGGGTTTCATGTTTAACTTTCTATCTAATGACACTTAACCCTCTCATACTGATAATTTCATTTATCTTATATAATTCAATTAAACATGATTCATTTAAATAACGAATGAAACTTGGGATGCTACAAATCTACCCACCTTATAAGAGGTTTCGTCCTCGAAACCTGATTAGTCCTTTTAAAAGAAATACTTCCTGTATTCACATCCTTTGTTGAATCGTCTTCGCTTCCTTGCTTACAGGTTTATTCTTGTCTCACAATCATTGAGTGATGCTCATGAGTTTTAGCTGTCTTAGGTAGCTTGTCCATAAAATTCTCGATGATACGCTTCCTTATCTAGACTTAGAAAGTCTTCATCATTTCCTTAAGCATGCTTTTCTTTCTTGTCCTTCAAATATAAACATTACGCTTACTATCGCAACACTTGGCACTGAATGACCCTTTTGTCCAATTACAACCCTTAACAAATATACTGCTTGGCAATACGTTCAAAATATATTAATTCCATAACAGGAAACCTTTAAAGTTTCTCCTTAACGATTACTCCCTAAAATCCCTTTGTCTATTCCTTAAGATAGAACACCTCTTATAATCCTTGAGCACAATCGTGACATAACTTGATGGAGAACTTCTTATATCACCATTTAATTCTCCTTCCATTTTTAGCTCTTTACTAACACATAGGGTTCATGAGTTGTAGTTGTCCAAGGTAGCTTGATCATGAAATCCGTGCTGATACATCTACCTTTTCTTGACTTATCAACTCCCGTCTTGTCCAATGAATCTATTGTTGTCTCATATATCATATCAATTTATCTTAACCAACTTTCTTTCTAGGCATGTCCTGACCTTTATATGGACTATAATACTATGCTATCGTTACCATTCTAGATGACTTCCCTATCATGATCACATGATTATCAATGACAACACTAATCACTCATGTTAAGACTCAATTCAAATAAACATAAGTCTATAAAATCTCTACGCCTTCCTTGCATGTCTTTTCATCGTTTGCCCTTGATTTCTGGCATCCTCTTGCGTTGTGACTGTCAGCTCAACTTTAGTAACACTTGTGGTTGTTCTTATCCACGTAGGCAAAGTATCATGCCCTCTCACAGTGTCACATACCATAAACTCATTTTTACTAAACTTCTACTTAAGGGTTTCACTTTCATCAGTATTTGCCTTCATTGTAATCGACATCTTTCCTTTCGAAGCCTCGATGTAAACCGGGTATCAAGACCTAGGAGCTTCATCTTGGATTTGGCCTCAAAGATCTCCATGGCATGGAATCCTCAGGCGACCAAATCTGATTTTCACATCATAAGTATTATCTTCCAAATCTCGATGTAACCAGAATATTCATTTCTTTTTCATCTTGCTCTCATCCTTTATAACTTCTATTGCACCTCGTAGATCACGCTCATGAATCCGAAGTGCTAACTAATTTATACAACTTAATTGTCGCGATAACCTCTTCACCTTTACGACTTAGTGTGTCAACAACCACATTAGCCTCACTAGAGAAATACTTGATTTCAGAATCATAATCCTTTATCAGCCTTAACCAACATTTTTGCCTCATATTCAGTTCTTTCTGCTTGAAGAAATAACCAAACTCTTATGACCTGTATAAATTGTACACCTTGAAAACCTAGCATACAGTAACTATTTCTTCAACGTCTCCAACACTTCTCTCAGTTGTTCAGCGTGGTCGGACTTATTCCTTGAATATGTCAAGATTATCGTCAATAAAGGCAATGACATATTTGTCCAACATCGGATGACATACCCTATCCATCATAACCATAAATTCCGTTGAAGCATTCTTTAATCCAAACGACATCACGAGAAACTCGAAGACAGTAGAACTTATTCCTTGAATATGTCAAGATTATCGTCAATAAAGGCAATGACAGATTTGTCCATAATCGGATGACATACCCTGTTCATTATAACCATAAATGATACTGGAGCATTCTTCAATCCAAACGACATCACAAGAAACTAGTAGTATCCATATCGCTTCCGAAATGTTGTCTTAGAGATGTTTGCCTCTTTCATTTCCAACTGATGATCACCAGATTTGAGATCTATTCGTGAGAACCAACTGACACCTTGTAACTAATCAAACAGATCGCCAATCCGTAAGCTTATCCAACTCGCCGTAATCTATATACATTCTCATACTTCTATCTTTCTTCTTTTCGAACAACACCGGTACACCCCACTGGGAAACATTCGGTATTATAAAACATTTTCTGAGGAGTTCTTGCAGTTGGTACATTATCTCTTTCATCTTGGACGATGCCAGGCGGTAGGGTGCTTTCGCGACGAGATGTGCTCCTGGTATCAATTCTATATGAAATTCTACCTCTCGTTCCGGTGGTAACCCTAGAAGGTCCTATCGGAACACTTCTAGATAGTCATGCACTATGGGAACATCTTTCACTTCCTTCGTATCGGCCGTAGCTTGACAACATATTCTAGGTAGGCACTGCAACCTCGCCTTAACAAACCCTCGACTTTTATCATCGAAATGACGTTAAGCCCTGAACTTCTTTATCATCATACATTGTCACTGTACTGCCATCCAAAGATTTCAATCTTATGAACTTACTCCTGCACACTATCTGAGCCTCATCTTAAACAACAATAAACGACATCGAAATATCTTAAGATCAAATATAAAGAGTAGAAAAGAACTCACATCCCTTTAGTTCTACCTTAAAATTCTTAACCATCATCGTAATTTTAACGAACGTATCGCTAGAGGTTTCTTCCATAAAGTCTCAGGTACATAACTACACTCTTCTTAGCGTATTACTTTCATATCCGCTACACTATGTGTGATATTTGTGACAAAACAAGGTATACCTTATTTATTAAGTAGAGATTAAATGATTAGCCGTACTGATTATGATCCGTATACATTGGGGGGCTATATATAAGTGATATACAGATTATGGTAACTAACATACTAATATTAAAGCCCTAGTACGTAGAAAACTACTTAAACGGAAAGATATCTGTTTAACGATACACTATGATATTAAACGCGATCGATTGTACTAATACAAGCGTTGTATCAAACGTCAAGCCGAAAAAGACTTATAAAACACTTATTTGAGATGTTTTAAACAACTTGTGAAAATGTTTTGGATTTTTACAACCAAATGGTATGTTTTTCTTAATTTGCAAAAAAGTTAGCCTAAAAACACTCGTTTTTTTTGCGTTATTTATTACATTCGAACTAATTTTCTTGCCAAACACCAAACCTGAACTAAATTTGGACTCGGGACTTCATGTATGGCATGCAAAATGAGACAAAAGTGTCCAAAAGAGGGGCCCAAGGGGACCCCCTTATGGCGGCCGCAAACAAAGGGTCCCACCCCCTTTTTTATTTCTTCACATTTAAGCTTCCTAAACTTGGTTATTTTCACAAAATGGGACCCCCTTTTTTATTTCTTCACATTTAAGCTTCCTAAACTTGGTTATTTTCACAAAATATCATACTTGAACTTTGGACCAGCTTCTACTTTCTATCTTCCATAAAAAATCCTAAGGTAATATCTAATTTTTGATGAGTTATAAGCTTGTTTAATCATGTTTCAAACACAAATATTATAGTTTGATTTGTAAAAACCATGTTTAACCATGTAAAACCTTCAAACTGGTTCAAAAACATCTTTTCATGCTAAACATAGTTACAAGTCGGAACCAAATACTTTTTTGGCCAAAACACGGATTAGAAGGTTTAAATAGTGTTTTACGGTTTAAAAAATCTCGATTTAGAACCTTAACCGAAACCCTATGTTACAAGTCTTGATGATTGATGTTCTATGCTTGGTTTTGTGATAAATGGCCTGTAGATATACTAGCTAGAGTGCCAAGAACCCGTAAATGCGAGAAAAGAACCCAAACACCCGGAAACCGCAAAGGTACTAACCGAACACTCGTTTAGGGGTTGTTTGTGTCTAGATTGTGACGTGCTTGTTATTAGCCTATGAATTTTGCAGGATATCAGGAATCACATGAATTAGTCCCTGTTAAAATTTGGTAATTTTTTGATAAACGGATAATGTATGGCGATTTTATTACAGTTTATTAATGATTTATTATGAAAAATGGCAAAATAGTTTGAAGACTTGTGATATTTTGTGGAGGACTGAGGAAAGTCATTGTAATATCACACATAAAAATTAAGGTCCAATGGAGAATGCTAGCTATGGTTTCTAGATTCTCGTTTAATCAAATTTTAACGATTAATGTATGCTCAAAAAGGTATTTTAGCTAAAGCGCTAAATTCTGGAATTTTTACAGGGCTTATAGGAAGTTATTTTGACCATTCAGGAAAATTATCGAATTTTTTGGTTATCGTTTAGTATAAACGGATGAATTATCGGTTAAAAATAACATATAAAATGAATCTTTATGAATAACAAAGTTTGATAATTTTAAAAGTATTTTTTATAAAATCATACACTTAATAATTAGTAAGTGTCAAAATTTTCATAATTTGAATATGCTCGAATAAAAAAATTATACTAATTTTAAGATAAAACAAATATAAGTTTTGATAAAACCGACAACGTTCTGATTAATGAACTGACTGGGATATCAAAACATCAAAAGAGGTCAAATATCATAGTTTTGGATAAAATTAGTAAAACCAAATTTTTTTAAAGAATTCCGTACAATTCGGGTGAATTGTGCGTGTTTTCTACAATCTAGTCCGTACAAAAACGAAAACGAACCGTGTAGCGAATCCGAACACCTAAACCCTAATTTTCTTTTGTGTTTGGAATCATTTTATCAAATAGTACATTTACTCAAGTTTGTGTGATCATACCTATATTCGAAACGCTTAAACGATCAACTTGGCTAAGCACGGAAAACGGTGAAAGTTAGCAGAAACCGATTTTGAACATTAGACATTATACAACGTCACAATCTTAGACTATCGACATAATCTGGGCGTAACAACCATACCCGTATTAGATATACAACCTAATTCTGTTTAAAGGCTCTACTATTATTAACAGTACAATACCGATTATAGGAACCAAGGTATAATCGAGGCATACCAATTATAGAAGTGTGTTAATGATGTTATACCACGATAAGGTGAGTTTCATGATCCTCCATTCTAATCTGTCTTACAAACATTTAGGGTGAAAAACATGTTTATATATATATATATATCTATTTGGAAACGTGTTATGATGTGAATTATCTAATTGCTAACACTTGAAAGTCCCCGAAGCACGAGTGATTAACTATAAGCATGTGACATGTGAATAGTACTATTGGTTTGACAAACCCAATTGACTTAGCCGGTGGGGTATACCGAGGCATTATACAACTGCTAAATAACTATATATACACGCTATGTGGCGTTAGACATAGCTACCCGGGGCATGTGGGCAGTGTAGGCCACGGGAAGTGCGTGTGCAATGGAGGCCACGTGGAAAAAGAACATAAAGGGTTCACTTGTGGCTTAGTATAATTACATCATATACATACATAACATGAATACTATGATTACACATACCGATTTCATTTAAACTTATGAAACTCACCAACTATTTGTAGTTGACCTCCTTTTTAACATGTTTTTTAGGTGTACCAAAGTTGGAATAAAGTGTTTCTATGCAATGTGCTTGGGCCATGAATGTAACTAATATAGATAGACACAAGTATGCTAATACAAAATAAAATGGTTAACATATAGATCAACGTTGTGAAACACCTGGTCTGTTGTTACACCCCGTCTTAAGCGGAAACGCCTGAGCGTGACCTACATATTGCTCAAAAGACGTGTGACAATATTTTCATTAATTGATTTAAGCATCAAATACACAAGTTTGAAAGTAAATAATTACAAGATATATAAGAACAATTAAACAACTTGTTCATTTTTAAAAATACCCAAAGTTCTATTGTCTTCTCCGAGTGTCATCCTCTAATAACGGTACATGTAGCATATATATAAAATAAAGTCAACCAAATGAATAGTTGGTGAGTTCACACAAGTTTGATATAAATAGGTACAAACCATACAAGTCCATGAAACAAGTGTAATAATCGCGCAAGTAGGGTCATTTCCAGTTGGTGACAACCAACGTACTTGGATAATCGAGCAAGTAAGGTCCATTCCAGGTGCTAACAACTACTTGGATAATCGAGCAAGCAATGTCATTTTCAGTTGGTAACAACCAACGTACTAAGATCGGGGGACCCTTTGTCACACCTCGACTAAGTAGTTGCGGAAGCGTAATACGGGAATGTAACAGATAACACTGGTATCAACCACTTTGTTTATAAAGAAATTCAACAAACTAATTTACATCATATTACATTGGTAGGTACTAAGTTTATAAACTAGATGAAAATCACATAACCAATTCTCGGTTTCTTATTCATTAGTACGTATTTTCATCTATTCACAACTATTCAACTTTGTTTCTAACACCAAGCACGTAAGCAATTCATTCCAACTTCGGCTTACCTGAAAAGCATGTTAAAACGGGTCAACTACGTCTAGTTGATGAGTTTCAAGTTTCACGAGTACGAACAAAATCAGTATACGAGTTCGTAAAGTTCACAGTATGTATGTATATATGTATGTGTATGATGTATTATACTAAGCCACAAGTGAAAACCAAAACGAGCTATAACACATGGCCTCTCTTGCCCATGCACTCCCGTTGGTATTTAACAGCCACTTTGCCCCAAAGTATGCACTATGTCTAACACCACATAGCAGAATGTAACAAGTTTAATGACAATGTGCAACTGGGTTAACATGTTCCGGCATACCCCTCCGGCCCTATCAGTTGGGTTTGTCAAACCGATAGTACTATCCACACGTCACCGGCACGAAGTTAATCACTTGTGTTTGTGGGGACTTTCAAGTGTTAGTACTTAGATAATTCACATCATCACACGTTTTCAAGTATATAAGTATATGTAAACATGCATTCCACCCCGAAAGTTCGTAAAACAGTTTAGAAAGTGGGGCCGTGAAACTCACCTTATCGTAGTTCAACCTGGTAATATCTATCTATAAGTAATGTTCAACGATTATAGCTTGACTCCTATAATCGGTATCGTACTGTTAATACTAGTACAGTGTTTAAGCTAAATCAGGCTGTATTACTAGTCTGGGTATAACTGTTAGGCCCAGAACATGACCATAGTCTTAGATTGTGACGTTGTATACTATGAAATGTTCAAAACCAGATTTGGCCCTGTTTCACCGTTTTCCGAGCCTAGCCAAGTTAATCGTTTACGCGTTTCGGGATGAGGTAAGATCACACAACCTTAAGTCAACATATTGATTGAATAAATGATTTGAGTTATGAAAGAATTTTGAAGTTTCGGTATCTGGATTGATTGTAGGGTTCGTTTCCGTTTTCTTACGGATTTGATTATACAAAACGCGTACAATCCATCCGAATTATCCGGAATTCTCGAAAAAAGTTCGTTTTTATCAAATTCATCCAAAAATACGATATTTGACCACTTTTGATATTTTGACATACCAGTCAGTCCGTTAAACACAAAACTGCCGACTTCGTTAAAACAAATATAGTTTAAATCTTTGATTAATCATAATTAATTATGTACTTATATATAAATTATGGAAATTTTTGTAAACATAAATTAAAATATGTAGAATTTTATAAAAATATTTTCAGAAATTTTAAGATTAGTTATCTATTTATAAAAATTCATTAAATGTGTTATAATTAAGTAACAAATAGCCCGTTTATATCAAACGACATCCGAAAGTCCGATAATTTTTCCAAGTGGTCAAAATACCATGAATAGCTCTTGAAAAATCTCCAGAATCTAACTCTTTTGCCAAATTGCATTTTTGTGTGTTTTTCGTCTGTTAAAACTCGATTAAAACACAATTGCACAAAAAATACTTAGACATATCCAAATGTTCCCAAATTTTTCCAGAGATCTTATAGTATCATTTATGGGTTCCATACCAAATTTCATAATTTTTCATGAAGTTTACCTATTTTTCCCGAATAAACGCCAATAAACGGTAATAAATTCGCCAAATATTCTCCGTTTATCGAAAGATTACCAAATTTGAACAGGGACTCACTTATGTGATCCCTGATGTCCCTGCAAAGTTTCATATCCTAAAAACAAGCATGTCACAATTGAAGCACAAACAGCCCCTAAACGAGTTAACCGGTAATACCTTATCGGTTTTCGGTGATTTTCGATAGTTTAAACGACTCTCCGGGTCTTGGGTTGCAAACTCAGTGTATCTAAATATCATATAACATCAAACCAAGCATAAATCATCCATTTAACAGCCTTGTTAACTAGGGTTTCGGTTTTGGTTTCAAACCGAACTTTCAAACCGTATAAACGTTGTATTCATGTTCTAATCTGAGTTTTTGACCAAAAATCTATATGATACTGCTTTGTAGACATGTTTAACATCAAAACATGATTTTTCTTTATTTTTATGGATTTTGGATGGTCAAACATGTTTAAAACTAATCAAGACTTAATTTTTCATGTTTAAACTATATTAACCAAGCTTGAAATCACAAGAATTTGGATGTTTACCTTGAGAGTTTTGGCTTGAATATGAAAAGGATCAGAAAAAAATTGGTCTAGTTGGTGTTGGTGCAAAATATCTCTATTTATATATCATTTATAACCAACTAGAAAGAATGGGGAGTTTCCCCTTTTTGCGTCCGGAAGAAGGGAGGGGCCCAATGGGCCTCTTTTTGGCTCATTGGTGCCTTGGTTGTCACACCCTCATTCTAGGCCTAGGAGTGTGAATCATAGTTGGTACCATATTTGTAAATAAATTAGAGTTACGGGTTTTAGCGGAAGACTTTATAAAAACAAAGGATCGATATTATAAATATTTACAATACAAAAGACGAGATGAAAGTCTCGTTTTATTTGTTTATATGTTTTACAAAACCACCATATTTTATATTTACACAAATTATCCGAGCCATCGGATTCTTGAGCTTCTTCGTCTTGCAAGCTCTATTCCTGATTACCTGCAAAATGTTAAATAAAATACGTCAGAAACGAATGCTGGTGAATATGCTGACGCTAAAAATATTTTCTTTACATAATCACCCCTCGAGACCACGTAAGTCTCGGCCCATCTTGGCTTAGGAATAATCAAGTTAAACAATCATCATAAACTTGAGTCTCTGCACTAGGTCACCTCAGCGAAACACCGCAGCGTTTATGACATAACTTAGGTACCATAAATATACACATGGCCATTCCCCACTCGGACGTAACTTAGGTCCGACCCATCGTGGCTGGAGGTCGTGACCAAGCGTGGTGCGATGTGCCCACCGCGTTTCATATATGTAAGGATCCAGACAAACGTATACCATAGCCTGAGGGCTGGCTTATACTCTTATTTATAATGGTTTTAGAGACACTTAGCCTCATGTAAAGTTTTACACATAACACGTTTGTTTGTTTAAAAACAAGTTTGTAAAAGTGGGGCGTATTCACCTTTCAAATGGGATCGGCTTCCAACACCGTCCGTTGAGTCTTTCTTGCTATCTCGCACCTATAGTACGAGTATAACCTTTGTTAGTCGGATACACGATCCGGCTTAAGACCTTTAGTCTTTATTTATCTCGATGAACCTTTAGTTCATTATTTTATTTTACTTTAAAACCTTTAGTTGAAAAGTAATATTAATAAATCTTTAGTTTCTAAAACCCGATGTTTCTTCTTCATTAAGAAACGTATTTCTTTTATTATTTAAGTATACTCATTATGCCTAAATAATATATTTATAACAAAGAGTAATTATATACATATATATATACTCACATATATATTTCATCTTTCTTTTCTTTCTTTTCTTTGTTATATTTTTCTTTGTTTATCGAAAGCCCTTTCAATATTTTATTATTATTTGGATTGGGCATTATGCCTACCTTGCTCGGCTTAGAAATACCCTAGACACTTGGGCAGCACTTCGACGCTACTCGCTTTTCAACTTTCACTTGATCAACACTTCCTTCCACACTCGGCACGCGAATCAAGACACTAATTCTTCACGGCACGCACTTCGAGGTAGTCATCGGGACGTCGGGCAGCACCTCCTCTTTAATCGGAACGTTGTTGGAAAGTGGCACGTTTATCGAGGTGTAGGGCACGAAAAATGAGGTTTCGGGACACGGTTATTGAGACAGGTCGAGGGCACGCTTTTCGAGGTTCTAGAGAGAAGTTAGAGAGAGAGTAATGTGTGTGTTTTGAGGTGTGAGGGGTTCAAACCAATGGCAGCCTATTTATAGGCTGAAATTGGACCCCAACGCGGTACGCGATGGGTTCCCTGGCTCACCTATCGCGTACCGCGATATAGGGTTGGTGAGTCACAGGGTAGACCTGCCACGTGTCGACATGCGGCAGGCACCGCTTACACGTGGCGGCAGACGCTGCCATCGTGTGCCACGTGGCACACGTGTCATAATCTGTCAGACACCCCATCGCGGTATGCGATGGGTGTCTGTCTTGACCTTTCGCGTAGCGCGATAGGTCAAGAAAATTAATTTTTCACTTTTAGTCCCTGGGGTTTGAACAATGGCAGAATTGGTCCCTTGACTTTGGAAACTTAACAATTTTGGCCCAAAATTTACGTGATGTTACATCCTCCCCACCTTGAAATAAATCTCGTCCTCGAGATTGATTACGAGAATAAGTGGGGGTATTTCTTTCTCATTTCGGACTCGAGTTCCCATGTATTCTCGGGTCCTCTTCGGGAGTCCCATTTTACTTTCATAATTTTTAAGGTTCGTCTTTTAAGTTTCTTAGTTTTCGAATCTTCAATTTGAATTGGTCTTTCGATAAATTTTAAGTTTTCATTAATTTCAACATCTTTTAGGGGCATCAAAAGAGATTCATCGGCTAGACACTTATGCAAATTCGAAACATGGAATACGTCATGTATCCCTTGCATTTCCTCGGGTAGTCGCAAACGGTATGCGACGGTACCAATTCGTTCGAGTACCTCAAAGGGTCCGACGAATCGAGGACTTAGTTTGCCTTTCTTGCCGAAGCGGACTACGCCTTTCCATGGCGAGACTTTCAAAAGAACCTTGTCAGCAACATTGAATTCTAACGGCTTACGAAGGACATCGGCATAACTCTTTTGGTGATCACGTGCCGTCTTAAGTCGTTCTCGGATTTGAAGAACTTTGTCGTGGTTTCTTGGACTATTTCGGGTCCAGACAATTGATTATCTCCAATTTCAGAACAGCACACAGGCGTCCTACATTTTCGACCATATAACGCCTCGAATGGTGCGGCTTGAATGCTCGAATGATAGCTATTGTTATATGAAAATTCCATTAGAGGTAAGTGGTCGTCCCAACTTCCTCCTAAGTCTATCACACAAGCTCAGAGCATATCTTCCAACGTTTGAATTGTCCTTTTGCTTTGTCCATCGGTTTGTGGATGATAGGCGGTGCTAAGGTTTAGTTTTGTACCGAGAGCTTGTTGGAAGCTTTTCCAAAAGTGAGACGTGAAACGACTGTCTCGATCAGAAATTATAGATAGCGGTACTCCATGCAATGCAACGATGTTGTTCACATAAATACGCGTTAATATATCCATTGAATATGATTCATTAATAGGAATGAAGTGTGCGGATTTGGTTAAACGATCCACAATCACCCATATAGCATTATGTTGTCGAGTCATTTTCGGGAGTTTGGTTATGAAATCCATGGTTATTAACTCCCACTTCCATACGGGAAGTTCGGGCTGCTGGAGCAATCCCAAGGGATTTTGGTGTTCAGCCTTGACTTTTAAACATGTTAAACATTTCGCAACGTGCGAAGCGATGTCCTTTTTCATCCCGTTCCACCAGTAGTTCGACTTAAGATTTTGATACATTTTGTCACTACCGGGGTGCATCATGTACTTGGTTTTATGGGCTTCGTTCAAAATTTTCTCACGCAAGTCTCCAATGATCGGTACCCAAATCCGGTTTCCCATTCTAAGGATACCATCGTCACCTTTGACAAACGTGTCAATGGTGCCGTTACATTTTTCATCGGAGATCTTGTTTTCGTGGATAGCTTGAGCTTGAGCAGATTTGATTTGGTCAATAAGATCGATTTGAATTTCTAACCTTAACGCTCGGACTCTTTTTGGCTTTTCGTGCTCTTTACGACTTAAGGCATCAGCCACAACGTTGGCTTTACCTTCATGATAAATGATCTCGCAATCGTAGTCGTTAAGAGTTTCCATCCAACGTCGTTGGCGCATATTAAGCTCTTTTTGCTCAAAGATGTGTTTCAAGCTCTTGTGATCGGTGTACACGATGAATTTTACTCCATAGAGATAGTGCCTCCATATCTTAAGTGCAAAAATTATGGCACCTAACTCTAGATCGTGAGTTGTATAGTTCTTTTCGTGCATATTGAGTTGACGAGAGGCATAAGCGATTACTTTCTTTCGTTGCATTAGCACACATCCCAAACCGGAATGAGACGCATCGCTAAAAACAACAAAATCTTCAGTACCCTCTGGCAAGGCCAGTATAGGTGCTTGGGTAAGCTCTTGTTTAAGTATATCGAATGCCTCTTGTTGCTTTGTTCCCCATTCATACTTAATATTTTTACGAGTCAAAGAAGTTAGGGGAACAACGATTCGGGAGAAGTTTCCGATGAACCTACGGTAATAGCCGGCCAATCCCAAGAAACTTCGAATCTCGGTTGGCGACTTTGGGATCTCCCACTTAGAGATAGCTTCAATCTTAGCGGGGTCCACTTGAATACCGTTAACGTTTTGATGTGACCAAGAAATTGCACCTCGTGCAACCAGAACTCGCATTTCGAGAACTTGGCGTACAACTTCTCAGTTCTTAGAATTTCAAGTAGGGTTCGAAGATGATTTTCATGATCGTCCTTAGACTTAGAGTAAATGAGTATGTCGTCAATGAAAACGATAACAAATTTATCTAAGTAAGGCTTACAGATTCGGTTCATCATGTCCATAAACGCGGTTGGCGCATTAGTAAGTCCGAATGGCATAAAGGTGAACTCATAATGGCCATACCTTGTTCGGAAAGCCGTTTTTGGAATGTCTTCGGTTTGAACTTTAAGTTGGTGATAGCCGGAACGAAGATCGATTTTTGAAAAGTAGCTAGCACCTTGAAGTTGATCAAAGAGGTCATCAATTCGAGGAAGTGGATAACGATTCTTGATGGTAACCTTGTTGAGAGCTCGGTAATCGATGCACATCCACATGGATCCATCTTTCTTCTTGACGAATAGTATCGGCGCTCCCCATGGTGATGAACCAGGTCTTATGAAACCTTTCTCGAGAAGTTCGTCCAATTGTTTCTTCAGTTCTTTCATCTCGGTTGGCGCAAGGCGATACGGAGCCTTGGCGATCGGAGCAGTACCAGGAATGAGATCGATCCTAAACTCTACTTCACGATCGGGAGGAATGCCGGGGAGTTTGTCGGGAAAAACATCGGCATATTCAGAAACGACGGGAACGTCTTTGAGTTCTTTGGGTTTTGATTCTTCAGTGACGTAGGCCATAAATGCTAAGCATCCTTGATTTAAACATTTGTTAGCTCTTATAATGGAGATTAGGCTAACTTGGCCCGCGTCTTTATCCCCTTCAATTCGTATGGTACGTTTATCAGGGGCTTGAAGTTCAACAGTCTTGCTATTGCAAAGGATACGAGCATGGTTGTCGGATAACCAATCCATACCCAATACAACATCAAAACCAGCAAGAGTCATAGGTAATAATAAAATAGGCAAAACATAACCGGCTAACAAGATTTTTCCGTTTTCTAAGGCTTCGGTGATTTTAACGGTTTCTCCATTAGCGGTCTCGACGCTTAGAGTTTTATTGAGTTTGATAAAAGGTTCGTTTAATAGACTACAAAACTTATAATCTATAAAACTTAAGTTGGCACCCGAATCAAACAAGACTCAGCATAAGCGTTGTTAACAAGGAACGTACCGGTGATAGTTTCCGACATGTCGGCCGCTTTCTTCGTATCAAGGACGAAGACTCTTGCATTGCCCTTCTTGGGCTCATTCTTTTGACCGCTACCACCCGCACTACCAGTCGTGGGCTTGTTCTTGGGACACTCAAAGCTAAGATGCCCCATTTCTTTGCAGTTATAGCAGGTCATCTGCTTCTTCCAACAATCGGCCGCAGCATGGCCGGGTCGGTTACATGATTCACAGACTCGTGAAGCAAAATTGCATCCACCTCTATGATATTTCTTGCAAATTTTGCATTGAGGGATGACAATATTGGAGCTAGACCTTCGTTGGTCAACTCCTTTACCCTTGAAACGGGTATCTCCTCCTTTCCTCGTGTCGTGAGTTGTCACTACCTTCTTATCCTCCTCTTTGTTGCAGATCATTCCGCCCATCAAGTATCCTGCCAACTCCATCGCGGAGTCGGCAGTCTGTGGCAAGTGTGACCTTACCATGTCACGAATCTCTCGTGGTAATCCCCATATATAACGAGTGACTTTGCTGGATTCCGGGGTAACCAGTTGGGGAACCAATCGACAGTATTCGTGAAATTTCGTGTTGTACTCACGAAGGTTTGTTCCAACAACCTTGTGAGCCAAGAACTTGGTTTGGATCTGGTCCGTCTCGTGCATCGGACATAATTTCGACATCAGCAACTCCTTGAACTCGTTCCATGACAAACTATACATCATTTCTCTTCCTCTACTCATCATAAGCGTGTTCCACCACTCTAGCGCTTCGCCTTTGAACATCAGGGCGGGGTATTGGATCTTTTCTTCATTTGAACACTTGCTCGTAATCACAATCGTCTCCATCTCCTCGAGCCACCTTACGGTTGTGATGGCTCCTTTGTTGCCATGAAATTCTTTTGGCCCGTAGTACTTAAAGTCTTTGAATGAGCTTCCACTAATCTTTAGTTTCTTTAATTCTTTTCTAACACCCTCATCGGCGTTTGAATCATGCTCACTCTCTTCCCCACGTGAAGGTCGAGTATGGGGTTTAGAAACAGATTTTCGAGAAGGATTTTCAGATTGAGTATGTTTTGTTTGTCTAGTTCGTGATCAATTTTCAGATTCTTCTCGAACAGCTTTTCTGATCATTTGTTGGATTTGGTTCATATACTTATCGGGAATCGGTTCCTCTCGTTCTTTTTCATGACCTTTCCCTTTCGCTTCATGTCTTTCGGCTTCCTTTCGGGAGGCCTCTCGATTATCACTTTATCGAGACATATTTTATCTTTTATTCTTTTTATCTGAAATTTAACACATTTCTTTTCTTATTATACAAGTTTTTATTTATTTTACAACCATATACATATCAAAAATGATATGTATATCGTTTTACAACATACTTTATATATCGTTTAAGCGATATATAAGATCCTATCCTTATTACATATATCACACCATATCATACAAACTATTTTACACACATAATTTCATCTCTTAAACACACCATCTTCATTTTCTCAATCCTTCATAAACTTCTTCACAACTTTGGTGAGTTTGTTGCATTTGCGAAGAAGCGTCTCTCCTATCTTCTTCTTTTTCGTTCCATCAACATGAATCTTCTTCCTTAATTCATCCGTCTCTTGTAGGGCTCGATCCAAATGTTCCTCCTGGGACTGAGGCATGTCAGTCGGATACCCGTATCTTGGAGGTGGGTCGCGGTAACCCATCATCACAATGTCGTAATGGTTCTTGGAATCAGGGTATGGAGTCATTGTCACATCGGAGGGATAATTGAAGAATGCATCAGCTACTTCATTTTGCTCACGAATCTCTTTGGCTTGTTCTTCAATGGACGGAATCTCACCTTGGTATGGTGGGAAACTTGATGATGCTTTTCCCTTGAGTTCATGGAGAAATTTCATGTATGGATCGACAGAACCATAGCTTGGAGTGGAGTGTTGTTCTTCCTCCGGTGTGATTACTTCATTTGGATTGTCCGGGTATTCTTCATCGGGGTCGGTTTCCTCTTCAAGTTCCTCTTCTGATTCCTCCTCTGGTTCCTCTTCCGGTTCTTCTTCGGTCATTGCAGGCACATGGATCTTCTCGTATGGCATAGTCACCATCATCTTGGGTTTGTGAGAGGGTCCTTCATTGTTGATGTGAGAATCGGCAGAATCTATTGTTGAAGTGCCGGTATGCCACCTTCGTTGATCGGAGTGGCATTGCATCCAGTCGGATGAAGAAGATTTGGGTTCCTCCTTGATTGGTATATTGGAGAGGAAAGCGTACGACGGGTGATGATTTGGTGGTACTTGTGTTAGACCTTCGGATGGATAATATGGCGGAGTTTCGGTTGGTTGATAAGTCGGAATCTTAGAAGGATAGTATGTTGGGATCTCAGATGGTTGATACATAGGTAAATTTGTCAGATGATAGCTTGAATGTCTTGGGGGTTGGTATACTTCATGTGGTGTGTTGTTTAGATGGTAGATTGGACTTGGATTGGGGTTTTGTTTATGTTCTTCGTTGAAAAACGATTCAAAGTAGTCCTTACTCATGATGCCTTTTGGAAACTTGTAGTATTTCCTTGCTCTTCTTGCTTCCTTGTCATAATATTCCATTAACTTCTCGTAAGACATCTTTGATAGGTGGTTTAGATTGTAGAGAGGGAAAAGAAAGGGTTACCAACCAATCTTATCCCTATTCAAATAAACAAGTAATTATTTCCTATGCTTGAATCGAAGCTTGGGTATTGATTTATGATACCCAATTCGCTAAGATCGATGGCTTTGATACCAACCTGTCACACCCTCATTCTAGGCCTAGGAGTGTGAATCATAGTTGGTACCATATTTGTAAATAAATTAGAGTTACGGGTTTTAGCGGAAGACTTTATAAAAACAAAGGATCGATATTATAAATATTTACAATACAAAAGACGAGATGAAAGTCTCGTTTTACTTGTTTATATGTTTTACAAAACCACCATATTTTATATTTACACAAATTATCCGAGCCATCGGATTCTTGAGCTTCTTCGTCTTGCAAGCTCTATTCCTGATTACCTGCAAAATGTTAAATAAAATACGTCAGCAACGAATGCTGGTGAATATGCTGACGCTAAAAATATTTTCTTTACTTAATCACCCCTCGAGACCACGTAAGTCTCGGCCCATCTTGGCTTAGGAATAATCAAGTTAAACAATCATCATAAACTTGAGTCTCTGCACTAGGTCACCTCAGCGAAACACCGCAACGTTTATGACATAACTTAGGTACCATAAATATACACATGGCCATTCCCCACTCGGACGTAACTTAGGTCCGACCCATCGTGGCTGGAGGTCGTGACCAAGCGTGGTGCGATGTGCCCACCGCGTTCCATATATGTAAGGATCCAGACAAACGTATACCATAGCCTGAGGGCTGGCTTATACTCTTATTTATAATGGTTTTAAAGACACTTAGCCTCATGTAAAGTTTTACACATAACACGTTTGTTTGTTTAAAAACAAGTTTGTAAAAGTGGGGCGTATTCACATTTCAAATGGGATCGGCTTCCAACACCGTCCGTTGAGTCTTTCTTGCTATCTCGCACCTATAGTACGAGTATAACCTTTGTTAGTCGGATACACGATCCGGCTTAAGACCTTTAGTCTTTATTTATCTCGATGAACCTTTAGTTCATTATTTTATTTTACTTTAAAACCTTTAGTTGAAAAGTAATATTAATAAATCTTTAGTTTCTAAAACCCGATGTTTCTTCTTCATTAAGAAACGTATTTCTTTTATTATTTAAGTATACTCATTATGCCTAAATAATATATTTATAACAAAGAGTAATTATATACATATTTATATATATACTCACATATATATTTCATCTTTCTTTTCTTTGTTATATTTTTCTTTGTTTATCGAGAATAATATCGACTTGGGGTATTAAGCCCTTTCAATATTTTATTATTATTTTGGTCGGGCATTATGCCTACCTTGCTCGGCTTAGAAATACCCTAGACACTTGGGCAGCACTTCGACGCTACTCGCTTTTCAACTTTCACTTGATCAACACTTCCTTCCACACTTGGGAACGCGAATCGAGACACTAATTCTTCACGGCATGCACTTCGAGGTAGTCATCGGGATGTCGGGCAGCACCTCCTCTTTACTCGGAACGTTGTTGGAAAGTGGCACGCTTATCGAGGTGTAGGGCACGGAAAACGAGGTTTTGGGACACGGTTATCAAGACGGATCGAGGGCATGCTTTTCGAGGTTCTAGAGAGAAGTTAGAGAGAGAGTAATGTGTGTGTTTTGAGGGATTCAAACCCGTGGCTGCCTATTTATAGGCTTAAATTGGACCCCATCGCGGTACGCGATAGGTTCCCTGGCTCACCTATCGCGTACCGCGATATAGGGTTGGTGAGTCACAGGGTAGACCTGCCACGTGTCGACACGTGGCAGGCACCGCTTACACGTGGCGACACGTGGCGGACGTGCTGCCACGTGGTGACACGTGGCGGCAGACGCTGCCACCGTGTGCCATGTGGCACACGTGTCATAATCTGTCAGACACCCCATCGCGGCACGCGATGGGTGTCTGTCTTGACCTGTTGTGTAGCGCGATAGGTCAAGAAAACAGATTTTTCACTTTTAGTCCCTGGGGTTTGAAAAATGGCTGAATTGGTCCATTGACTTTGGAAAATTAACAATTTTGGCCAGAAATTTATGTGATGTTACATTGGTTTTCATGCCATGCGTAATCGTCGGTCCAAAATTTAATTCGGGTCCGGTTTTTTTGCAAGAAAATTAATTCGGGTGTGAGAAATAGCGCGAAAACGAGTGTTTTTCGACTCATTTTTGCAAAATAATAAAAACATATTAAAAGGTTGTGAAAACCCATAATATTTTCACGGATTTCTTAGAACATGTCATATAAGTGTTTTATAAATATTTTTCGGCTTAACGGATGCTACAATGCTCGTTTTGATGTTAACGATTGCGTTTAAACTTATAGTGTATCGATAAACGAAACCTTTTTCGTTTAAATGGTTTTAAGCGTACCGAGGCCTAAATATCAATATGTTAGCCTCTATAACATATGTATAACTCATATATGACCCCTCAGTATATATATACGAGTCTTAGTCAGTATCAGTCGGTTATTAACCGATTTATCGTTTACTCGCTACGTAGTGAATAAGGTATACCTTGTTTTGTCACGAATGTCACACCTTTTTCCACTCATAACAAAATGGTCCTGAGTGCAAAGGGGCGTATGATCATACTTATTAAGAAAACCACGTGCAAGTAAGTTTTGAGCAAGTAGTCAAGTAAATACACAAGTCCATGATATGTAAATGAATAAGTAACAATTGATTAGATATGATATATATGATATCCCAAAAACGTGGAAAAGCGTTTAAAAGGGTGCGAGAAACTCACTTTGAAATTGAAGCTAAACTTGAAATGACAACCGAAAGCGCATTAAAAAAATTGAACGATCGAACCTCACAAACTATAATTAAAAACACAAAAATTAAACAATAACTAACAAGATTATAAAAGTTAAAATAATTTAGCTTTAGGGATTATGTATTATTTTAATATATCTTTTATTATTTTATGGCAATTGATATTATAATATTACTTTTGAGCTTTACGAAATTTTAACTATTTTATTATTGTTTTAATATTATATAATTATTAGTTTATTACTAAAACGAGAATTATAATACTTAGGGAACACTGATTTTTATCGGTCAAATTTATCTCGAAAACATTTAAATTAGTGTATTATAAAGAATTATGTATGTATGTATATATGTATGTATGTATGTATGTATGTATGTATGTATGTATGTATGTATGTTATTGTTGGACTCGGTCTGCCCAAGACACATATTATATTGATGTGGCTAGTACTTTATGATCCAAGTCGAGTCATACCCAATAACAAGCTAGACAAACACCATGATATATATTGTAGATATGATCTAACAAATAAATATTAACACTTATGATATTTAGAAAATGAGTTTCTAAATATTTTCACTTGAAGAATCAATAAATTAAATGGATAATTTATTTAGAGAGATTATCTTATGATATTATTTAAGTTGGTTAAATAATATATATGATAATGGTTATGATATATGCGCGAAACTTATGGCATGTTAAAAGTGTTACATGTCACAAAGTTTCAATAGACCCGCGGCTAGTACATGGAGTATTAGTGTGTTGATAGAAAATATAATAAATGGGTTGGTAGGGGCAGCCATTTAGGGGGGGGGGGGGGACTTCCCACCCATTTGTTTGAATTAATAACCTCTCTTTATATTTTTTTGGAACACAACAAAAATATACACATTACATGCAATATTGCCTTTCTATCTTCTCTCCTTTGAATTCGGCCAAGGAAGAAGAACACAAAAAAACTTTTTTTTTTGTGCAACTGTTATCAAATCTTAGTAAGACAAGGTGTTTGTTGGTGGTATACAAGCTTGAGACACTTCTCTCTTGAAGGCTAGCTATTCAACCATCATCTTCTTTATCCTCTTTGCATCTTGAAATGTTGTATTACATAAATACTCTATGGTTGTTGATTTTGGTAAGCATGTAATTTCGTATATGGATACGGGGCTTGGGTTTTTATATATAAAAGCGGTTTTATATGTGTTTGGTAAGGATTTAAGCAATGTTTTTATAACCGAACCAATAGTCTTAATGATCTACTAGTTAGACTGGATTTAATAACCGGATAGAAATAATAATCAAAATTTTAAAAGTAAGTAATGTATACCCATTTAACAAATTAGCTTTAATAACCTCGTTATTTAAAATTATGCCAAATCTCTAATTTTGTTTATATCAATTTTTTATTAGATAAAATTGATATATATCTATATTATCTATACTGCAAATAGGCAACCTTTCACTTTCCTGCTCTCTCTCTCTAAGACGCCGTAGTATTAAATTAGCATTACGTCTCCGGCGCTTCTACGGCAAGTCTCTGATCTCCGGCGAATTAAAATCATCGTACGTTACAACACTAACAACATTGTCCGTTATTAAACTTATTGTATTGTCCGACAAATTAACTTAATGTAGCATCCTTTAAATGCATCCTCATCGTCACTTTCTTCAAAACCACCACAAATCCCCCTAATCGTTAGGTTTTGGATTCCAAGCTTAATCTAGGGTTCATTGTTAGCAGATTCAGGTATTCAATTCCCATATTCAATTTTGTTTGATTATAGTTATAAATTAGGTTAATGGAAAATTGTTACCGGTTCACCATAAATTTGTTTCAAACAACAGTAATCTGGCTATGGTTGATATTCAATTGAATTTGCCTTAGTGTTGCTATTGTTGAAATTGTTACCGGTTCATAAAAAAAAACCTTCCCAATTTCTTAATTTATAATATGTCTATCCAACAATACATGTTATGATGCTTCTTTTTCTTCCTTTCTTTACCTTAAACATGTATTTGTTTAATTATTGATTAGGTTAATTGAATAACCCTATCACTCACCTTTAAAGGATTTGAATGGATTCATGGCTATAACCTTTGTAATGTACATGGAATAACAGTTGTAATTTTACAACAATTTTGTGAAGCTCCGGTTGTAAGTGCCCTCAACGATTACTAATTGTTTTTTGCATTTGATGTTTTAATAATGCATAAGTCTAATTTCTTGGTGATTCCTTCGAAAGATACATGGAATACCTGTATATTAATCCAATTTCTGAAGAAACATAACTACCCGTGTTTATATCTAACTTCTATTTATTTTACGCTTTTGCTTAAACGACCACCTCGTTTGTAGTCTGACCTTGAGCATACAAATTAAAATCAAATATTATATATATATATATATATATAAACGAAAGCTTAAAAATCCTACGTGTCGTGATGTGGTCGCTCCCCCTTTTATTGAAGCCACCAGATTGTTTGATTTTTAAATGGAGGATTCTCATGCATTTGACACGAATCCACGGGTATGAGTCTAACCAAACCCAGACGGTCCTTAAACTGGTTATAACATCTCATAAAATCAAAATTTAATCTCACCAAATATTTCATATGAAAATCCTGTAAATAGGGATATACTAAAAATTAATATATATATATATATATATATATATATATATATATATATAAAAGATATGATTCATAATTAAGAAACAATTTTATATTAGAAAAAAAGAAGCGGGTCATGGGTTTGGTAACTTTTAAATCAGGGTATAACATCTAGTTTATTTGTGGAACATTTTTCATCATCAAATCTTAAGTACATATTATTAACTTCCTTACAACACATAAAATTAAAATCAAATATATATATATTTAGGGTGAGGTTATAATAAGAAGTGGAATGTTGACCTTACAATATACATTATGTTGACATTACTTTTTTGTAATTGTGCTGACTGCTGATATATGGAGTATTTGATGTACTGTGATTGGAATGGTAACCGTAAAGCCTCCATGGAGCCAACAGTATCAGGAGGTAGGAATTTACACAAATTTGTTTATGCATTGTGATTATTTTATGCACTAAATGTGACACTTTCTTGTTGTTGTTTTACAGTCAATTAGGATACAAACTAAATCATGTCTTTCTTTCAGGTGGATTCACTCTTTTGTATCGGGACAACTAAAGCTCATCCACCTATACTGAACCATCTTTCTTTCGATGCAAAAGAGTTTTTATTAAATTGCCTTCAAAGTATGTGTTCTGTTTATGTTCATGTATATGTTATTTTATTGTATACATGTATATATGAGGTTGTATTTGTAAGCATTAAAACACCCTCTGATCCAGTTTCAGCTTGGTTGACCCATTTGGCCCGTTACCATTTTGGCTAATTCTTCTTCTTTTGCTTTCCCCATTTTTACATTATTATTTTCTCATAGGAATGGCTACCAATTATCCCAATAATTAGCTCTAAATGATGATTTACAACGAGTACTAGCCAAACACAAAGAACTTTTTACGGGAACTTGTGTCGTTTCACGTAATATATATGTTAATATGAAGAATTGTTTTTCCTTTTTTTTAAGTGGCTCATTGTTACCCGAACCAAGTTGTTATTTATATTAAATTTTGACCCTTTTGACATGAACTCGATTTCACTCGAACCCATATTGGCCGCACCCAGTCTGATTGGAACTACTTTTCCCCTATGTGAATGTCGCGGTGTAAATTAGAAAGTTTAACTCGTATGTGACTTTTTTTTATTTGGAGGTCAATGGGCGTTCGGTCATATGTTTTATATGGGGGCAGCTTGCCTTTTTTTGTTCAACTGATCCAAGTTCTCTTTTTATTTGGAGGTCCATGGGTACTCGATGTTTTAAAGGGGCCAGTTTGACTTTTTTAAGTCAACTGATCCAAGTGGATTGTCACCTTAACTCATCATATGTTACATAATTCATGTTTGGATAATGACACGGAAACGTAATGAGTTTACCTTCATAGCGAAAATGTAACAGTTTTAAAATTATATTTTAGTTTACGAACTTGCTATATGTTATGTTTATTTCTTTTACACACATGTATGTTTGTTATTTTCAGTGGACTCTCCATGCTTGTGTATTAATGTGGTTAGCCATAAATGTTTTTTCATATATACTTGTTATCATTATAATATTGATAAACATTGATAAATTTTAGCTTTTGTTATTTTTCGTTATTTATAAATCATAATCTTATTCTTTTAGGGGCAAAACTCTTGCAATAAGCAGGTTTTTAGGGAATTTGTAATGGACTTACTTGCAGCAAGACTATTATAAAGTAGGTGAGAACTCAAGTGGTCGGTTAAATAAAAACCATGACTTCAAGGGTGAAAATTGTAACTTTGGTTAAAATGTAACAAACAGATCGTGGGTCCTCAAACCCTAATTTCAGCCGCATATCTGAAATTTTCATCTATCTATCTATCTTAGATTAACCATCTACATCTCTATATATTATTCAATTTCATGTTCCCATGGAGTGGCGGATCGTGTTTACAAATTCAATTATCCAGAACACCAATTGCAAGGCTGAAATCGCGATCCAAAGCGTTCCGAGATCGTGTTCGTTTTGGTACGAATGATCCGGATCGAAAGTCGTGGCCATTTGAGTTAACCATGTAACTTGGGTTTAGGTGTTAGAAAAATGGTAGTGTAGATCTTTGACTCTGAATATATTTGCTAGATGTTTTGTTGTGTTTTTGGGTTGTTAACTAACACTTTTGGGTTTTTCCGTAGAACATATTTTATTGTATGTACAAATTAGCAAAAAACAAGGTACTCGCGCGTACAAGTAATCTAAGACAAACAGCAGAACTAATTGTGTCATTCATCCATCTGTAAACGTCTACAAATGGAGATGTAGTTTACTTTCAAATAGATAGCAAGATAAGAAAACTTTATACACATTCTTTTCACATGATATAAATACCGAGGCATGCAAGCTTATGTAACATTAGTTTTAAAGTTAAGTGTCATTTTAGTATCTGTGGTTTGGTCAACTACGCTACTTTAGTACCCATTCTTTATTTTGTACAAATTACTACATCAGTTTCAAAAAACTTGCATTTGTAGTAATTATTTTCTAACATCGTCTATTTTTTTCGTTAAGTCTGGAATAATTTGGTAACTTCATTATTTTCTTTGTTTTTTTCTTTTCTTTTAAACACTTATATCTTGTAATCCATAACTCCCCAAATCATAACATCAAAATTCAAATCCTAAATCCCCAAACCCTTTCTCCATATCATCATAGGGTTTGAATTTTACGATATTTGGGGATTTAGGATTTGGATTTTGATGTTATAATTTGGGGATTTAGGGTTTACAAGATATAAGCGTTTAAAAGAAAAGAAAAAAACAAAGAAAATAATGAAGTTACCAAATTATCCCTGACTTAATTGAAAAAATAGACGGGGTTAAGAAAGCAGTATTAAAAATGCAAGTTTTTTGAAACTGATGTAGTCATTTGCACAAAATAAAGAATATGTACTAAAGTTGCGTAGTTGGTCAAACCACATGTACTAAATTGACACTTAACTCTTAGTTTTAAGTTTGATATTTTTATTATGTTTAGTTAGAGTAAATATGCATTACAAGTTTATTAAAAAAGTTTTTTTTTAAATCCATAATTTTTGTTTTCAATGTTGGAGACCATAATCTAACCCCGTAATATCTGATATAATTTTACTCACATCCAAAGACTTTAGATCATTTTGCTTTTGAAACCAAAGATTTTAAAAAGTTGTATATCATAGTGTTGGCACTTTTACGAACCGAAATGGTACCAACTAAATTCCCTTTCTAAAATACTCATCAAATGGTTTGATATGGCAAAACACATTTTTTATTGTACAAATAAACATATCAACCAACGAACCCATCATATCGACCTGAACGCAGCCGATGAGCCAAACTGACCCGTCCCCATTGTGTTCCAGCCACAACGCCCTCAACTACTAGTAAATATATATATATAGGTATATATATATAAACGAAAGCTTAAAAATCCTACGTGTCGAGATGTGATCGCTCCCCCCTTTTATGAAAGCCACCAGATTGCTTGAGTTTTAAATGGAGACTTCTCATGCATTTGATCCGAATTCACGGGTATGAGTCTTACCAAACTCAGACAGTCCTTAAACGGGTTATAATATCTCATAAAATCAAAAATTAATTTCACCAAATATTTGATATAAAAATCCTATAAAATAGGGATATACTAAAAATTAATATATATATATATATATATATATATATTTTAAAAAAGATATGATTTATAATTAAGAAACAATTTTATTTTAAAAAAAGAAGTGGGTCATGGGTTTGGTAACTTTTAAACCGGGTTATAATATCTAGTTTATTTGTGAAATATTTTTCATCATCAAATTCTAAGTACATAATTATTAACTTTCTTACTGTACATAAAATTAAAATCAAATATATATATATATATATATATATATATAGTTTGGTTTCCTTTAATAACTCTAACTTTATTAAGAACTTTAAGAACCAATATCAATCATTTATTTTTATTTAAGCTTTAAATTTTAATAATAAAATAGAAGGGTATAATTGTAACTATCAATAGTTTCTCTCTCTTGTTAATTAACTAATTATTTTGTCTCTTATTTTTTGTCTTTTCAATACTTACGAATTTACATCTGCATATTTATCATTTATTTAACATTCTATTATTTATTTAATATATAAAAATATTCATACTCACTACCATTTTTAAACTTTGCATGTGTTTACATAAATTAAATCTTCATATTAATCATGTGTCTTTTTTTTACATAAATGTAAATTTTCATATTAATCAATATATATTTTTTAAGTGATCGTCTTCATATGAAAATTTTCTATATAACATGTGGTTATATTTTAACCATCTGTTTGTAATTAAAAACCTAATTTTTATGTATTTACATAAATGTAAGTGTACTATTTACATATTTACATGTACTTATATGCACTATTTACATTTACATATATATAAATCTTCAGTAACGGTTTATTTACACATATTTTAATGTTTTACATATACGTAACTGTAACTATGCTATCAACATATATATAAATTATATGCAGCCCATTTTTTTGACGAATGAGCTACGAAACCTTCAATTTTTTTATCTTACTTAAACTGTTAGTGGTTCATTAATCACTTAAGAAGTTGATAATTTTTTTTTTTCATTTCCCAGTATGAAACAAATACAAATTTTCCCTACAACATATGTATTTAATTGCAGAAAATTAAAAAAATAGCATAAATAAGAAATGTGACGTCCAACCATAAATACATTAACATGCCTTTGAGTTACGAATCCATATGAATTATGCTGAAACAACAATCATAAAAAATATCGTAAATTTGAAGGTGATATGAGCGACTCAAATGGATCAAAACCGATAGGCCTTGTTTTAGTACAATTTTCTGATGGTTTTTCATAATGCAAAACACAAATATATACATGCAGTGAAACATGGATCACCACCCACGTTCCTTATTCAAAGGGAAACATGCACCACTAACTAACTAATGCACCTAAGACTTAGTAAACTAAAGAGAAAATTTAGGAAATCATGTTATGATGCAACGTGCACTTCATTCTTCAAATCTGCTAGGCTTCCTAATGTTACGCTTGGGCCGAGTGTTTCCATCTTGGGCAGCTGCTGTTGGGCCTGAGGAGTCCGTAACATCACCTCCCCCTGAAGAATCGGCATTTTCCTCAATGTCGGTGAAAAATGAATAGAGTTGTTTCATGTGAGCTTCGTCTTCCCAGGTGGCATCTTCCAAAGGCAATTTCTCCCATTTGATTAGCAATTGTTTCTTGTTGTCTGTAGTCATGCGAGAGTTTAAAACCGCTTTAGGAAGGAAACTAACTTCAGCCGCTTCAAATTTGTCTAAAGAATCGGCTGGAGGATGGAAACTACCATGACATTCCTTGAGCAATGACACGTGAAAAATCGGATGGATCTTTGATGCAGGCGGTAATTCCAAGTGATAAGCGACCTTGCCAATATGTTGCAGGATTTTATAAGGACCGAAGAACCGTTTGGAGAGCTTTTGATGTTTGCGACGTTGAACCGAATGCTGTCGATACTTTTGTAGCTTTAAGTAAACAAAAGCACCAATGTTGAATTCCTTGTCGAGACGCTTCTTGTTTGCCTGTTTTGTCATGCGGTTGCGAGCTTGTTCGAGTGAAACTTTGAGAGCTGTTAAGATGTTTTGATGGGTTGTAAAAGACAAAACAATGGAGGCGTTTGGGTTTGAACCTGGAGTGTAGTCATGTATAGTATTGACATATCTACCATACAAGGCCTTAAATGGGGTCATGTTGATGGAGGTGTGATGTGATGTGTTGTAGGAAAACTTAGCAAGGAACAGGAAACGTTCCCAAGAAGACGGTTTGTCGAAAACAAAATCACGAAGATACGTTTCCAAACATCGATTGACGACCTCGGTCTGGCCATCCGTCTGCGGGTGGTACGCGCTGGAATAGAGAAGTTTGGTGCTCATTTGGCTGAAAAGAGCCTTCCATAATTGACTTCAAAAATTCGAATCGCGATCTGACACAATGGTTTTGGGTAGGCCGTGTAACCGATAGATGTCACGCATAAACAGAGTAGCTAAGGTAAGAGCTGTGTAATGAGTGGGTAACGGAAGGAAATGAGCAAACTTTGAAAGACGATCAACGATTACCCATATGGTTGATTTACCTTTTGATAATAGCAAATTGGTGATAAAGTCCATCGAAAGATCTTGCCACGTATCAGTAGGAATAGGTAACGGTTGAAGAAGGCCATACGGTTTGTGAGTAGGGGATTTAATGGCTTGGCAAACGGAACATTCTTTGATATACTTGGTGACATCTCGTTTCATACCCAACCAAGTGAAGGACGTCGAAAGACGTTTGAAAGTTGCATGAATGCCCGCATGACCACCCAAGGTGGATGAGTGGAATTCAGCCAATAAATCATTACGGATGGAAGGTATAGGGGGAACCATGATATGACCTTTCAAAATGAGAAGGCCGTCACGAAACACATGGTGGGGAAAAGCGGATGAATTAGCGGTCACTTGCTGGACCAGCTGCTGACCGAGAGGGTTGTTGGCGAAATAAGAGCGATGAGTTTAGTGACCCATTTATGTTGTTCGGGTGTTTGAATTGTTTGTGTGAGTATGTGTTTTAGGCGGTGGTGATCGGTATAAATACGGAATTTGCTTCCCAAAAGATATTGATGCCACTTGCGTACCGACTCGGTGATTGCATAGAGTTCTTTGGTATAGGTCGATTGACCTTGCATTGTGGTACACAACTTTTTGGAAAAGAAGGCGATGGGGTGGTTTTTTTGTGAGAGCACCGCACCGATCGCATGGCCTGAAGCATCCGTGGTTAAGTCGAAGGGTTGGCTAAAATCGGGCAATGCAAGAGTTATGAGATTCTGCATATGTTGTTTTAAGGAAGTGAAAGCTGATTGAGCATCAGACGACCAAGAAAATGCTTTCTGCTTTAATATATCTGTTAAGGCAACAGCAATGTGGGCGTACCGAGGCACGAAACGACGATAATAACCCGTAAGGCCGAGGAAGGCCCGTAAGGTGGTGAAAGAATGTGGTGTAGGCCATTGCTGAATGGAATCTATTTTACCTTGCTCAGGGGAGACACCCAAAGATGAAATTTTATGGCCTAAAAAAGAGATTTCCTAAACCGCAAAGGTACATTTCGAGGCCTTAGCAAAGAAATTATTGCTGGTGAGGGCTTCAAAAACATACCGTAAATGCGAGTAATGATCCGAAAGAGTAGCACTGTATACGAGGATATCGTCGAAGAAGACCAAGACGAAACGACGTAAAACAGGACAAAAAAGATCATTCATTGCGGCTTGAAAGGTGGACGGAGCGTTCGATAGACCGAAAGGCATTACAAGAAATTCGTAGTGACCGTCGGAAGTGCGAAAGGCCGTTTTGGGTATATCCGAAGCGGAAACCCGGATTTGATGGTAACCAGATCGAAGATCTATTTTGGAGAATATATTTGCACCGTGTAATTCATCCAAAAGTTCATCGATGGTAGGTATCGGAAATCGATCACGCATTGTTACCGCGTTTAAGGCGCGGTAATCAACACAAAACCGCCAAGTTCCGTCTTTCTTTTTAACCAG
Source organism: Bidens hawaiensis (assembly GCF_021521415.1). NCBI lineage: Eukaryota > Viridiplantae > Streptophyta > Magnoliopsida > Asterales > Asteraceae > Bidens > Bidens hawaiensis. The sequence goes on from NW_027496633.1 coordinate 195,464, forward strand.
AAAGACCGGAGAAGAATACGGACTCTGACTAGGGCGAATTGCGCCATCACGAAGCATTTCAGAAATGAGTTGACTCATAATTTGCTTCTGAAAATGCGGGTAGCGGTATGGTCGAATGTTCACAGGTTTGGTGTCCGGAAGTAGGGGAATGTGGTGATCATGTGGACGGGACGGTGGAAGGCTGTGCGGAGTATCGAAAAGAGTGGGAAAGGATTTGAGTAATTGAGCAAGGTGAGGGTCGGGTGTGGTGGTTATGGACGGCGGTACAGAGGGGGATGGATCCAGGAGGAGGGTGTGTATAGAGTCAATGGAATCATGACGAAGCAGAGAAGATAAAGAACCGGGTGTAACCGGATGAGTCATCGGTTCACCACGAAGGATTGTAGTGGTATTGTTTAAGGTAAAGGATAGTTCGGGAATGGAAAAATCAGCAGTAATTGAGCCCAAACTTCCCAACCAAGTTACACCGAGGACGATATCGGCTCCTTGAATTTTGAATAAAAAGAATGGAATATCAAAGTGAGCATTTTGAAGCTTGACTGGAACAGAAGGACAGTGACCTTCGCAATGGAGGAGCTGGCCATTGCCGACCATGACAGGAAACAAGGTAAATGGGTGAGTGGGCAGGGACAAGGAGGCGACGATCCGTGGTTGCATAATATTGTGTGTGCTACCGCAATCAACAAGTACAGTAACCGGTTTCTCCAAAATAAAACCCTGAAGGCGTAAGGTCTGTGGGGAGGACATACCAAAGAAAGCTGTTGGAGAGAGTGACATGAAGGTAGGGGTGGAGAATCATTTGGAGGGCCTTGATCGGTGATGTCGGATTCACCAATGAGTAGGAATTGCGGCGGAGAACATGAGTGGCCGGGAAAATAACGAGCGGGGCAACGAAAACACAGGCCCTCTTTGCGGCGTTGTTGGATTTGTTCGGGGGTAAGTTTGTGAAATGGCAGGGGTTTATTAGGTGTGCGTAATAATGGTGAGGAGGTAGGAGGTGTGGTAGTGGAAGTGGTGGAGGACCGATGGGTGATAGGGGACGAAGAGGGCAGGGAAGTGGAAGCAGAGAAAGTGGAAGAGCGAGATGGGTAAAAGGGCTTGGGTTTGAACGAGTGGGCCAATTTGTCTTCTATCGTACGAGCTAGGCCCGTGGCCTCATGTATAGTAGTGGGTTTATGAATAGTCACTTCAGATTTGATCTCAGGTTTAAGGCTAGACAAGAAACAATTGAGGCGATTTTGTGGAGTTAACCCAGTAACGCGATTACTGAGTCGTTCGAAAGAAATGAGGTAATCAGGAACAGTGGAGGTTTGTTGAAGTTTGTAAAGAGCCGCTTCATGATTCTCGAATGAGGAGGGGACAAAGCGAATCTCAAGTTGTCGTTTGATTTCCGTCCATGTGCACAAGAGGTCGTTGTCGGAGAGGTGTTGGTACCATGAAAGGGCGTCACCGGTGCAATGAAAGGCGGTGAGGGACACGCGTTCCGCCAGTGGAGTACGGAAATAGGTGAAGTAGCTATCGGCTTGAAAGATCCAACCAAGGGGATTGGAACCATCAAACATCGGAAGAGAGATTTTTGGGTGGCGGGGTTGGCGGTTCGGAGGATGTTGGTCTTGGCGATCAAACTGTAAACGTTCATGGACAGGACGTTCACGAGGTCGGTCGGAAAAATTGGCATCGATGTTTAAAGAATCGGAAATGCCAGTGAGGTGGGTGGTGGGGAATCAAGTTTGGTGTTAAGGTTTTCAGTGGCGGTGATGAGGGCGGCGAGCTGGTCGTTGGTATGCTGATGGTTACGGGAAGCTTCGGAGGAAAGGGCAATGAGTTGGGCGAGTTGATCGGTGACAGAAGGTGGGAGATCGTCGGAACTCGACGTTTCCTTACGCGGTGGCATGGCGGGAGAGGAGACGTGAATGAAAGCACCAAGATGATAGGCCTTGTTATAGTAGGCTACACTCCAAGATATTCAGTGAAGGAGACGATATTTGGGACAATTTTCTGATGGTTTTTCATAATGCAAAACACAAATATATACATGCACTGAAACATGGATCACCACCCACGTTCCTTATTCAAAGGGAAACATGCACCACTAACTAACTAATGCACCTAAGACTTAGTAAACTAAAGAGAAAATTCAAGAAATCATGTTATCATGCAACGTGCACTTCATTCTTCAAATCTGCTGGGCTTCCTAATGTTACGCTTGGGCCGAGTGTTTCCATCTTGAGCTTGGGCAGCTGCTGTTGGGCCTGAGGAGTCCGTAACAAAAACCCTAAAACATTAATCACCAAAAATATCTTGAATGTAAAAAAGCATAAAAAATCTCTAAATTAAACCCAAACAATGATTTTGAGTATCGCCAGTACTTCTTGTATGCTCTACGGAAAAATCAAACAATCAAAAAAGAGACTTCAAAGTCAGAGAATTATGGTGAGAGAGAGAAATTTGATCTTGATATATAAGAAATAAACTAATTGGTTAATAAAGAAATATGGAACGATTAAGAAGGAAATTAGGTGTGGTGGTTTTGAATTTTTATTTTATGGTGTTCCTAAATTACCCTTATGTTCAAATAAGATTAACCCCTAGAAGTTCCAGATTATTACTGTTGTGCCATAATATTTATTGTGCGTTGTGTTTTATTTTAGTTGTAATGTGTTTATTGTGCGGTGTGTTTTAATAGATCTACTGGTAAAAATACACTTGCTACATTTCTTAGGAAAAATCTACTTTTTATTATAACCTTGCTCTATATATATATATATATATTAGAAACGAGTAATATAGAATAACCTCATAATACAAACGAAACCTTTAATATCCTACGTGTCGCGCTTTGGTCACTCCTCGTCCTCTCTCAACCCACTAGATTGCTTCATTTATAAATGGAGTCTTTCTATGTGTTTGAACCGCTTAGGCGGGTATGGGGCTTCTAATGAAACCCGGATAGCCCACATGTTATAACAAAGCATCTTAACATTTTCCTCTTTCCTCTGTCTGCGAGGCCTTGCTCACACCCACCTTATCGCTGGTGTGGATTGAAACAGGAAGAAGACTGAGCTAAGGTCATGGTGGATTGAATGTCTTTCTCTATCTTCACAATTGCAAAACCTTACCTTTCAATCAACGATTCCATGGTGCATTTCATCGCTTTAGCAACACATTAATTGCGCACTATTTTGAATCCTTTTTTTTGCAGGCGTTATTTTCTTATTATGCTAATTTCATATCGAATTCAATAAGTAAGTTGTATCATTGCCCCTAATCTATATGTATACCTAAAATTGATTGGCTTTGGCCTTTGTTAACTATTAAAGATTCTTAGTTCTTTATTAATTAGGTTTTTTGGTTAATTTTTTAAAGTTATATGATATGTATTATTATTATTTTATTCAATTTCAAAAGGTTATTTCCGTTAGTGTTCTGATTAGGGTTATTTTTCGTTATGCCTTTGTTAGTTATTGAATATCATTTGAGATTTATGATTCTGATAACAAAATCATGACTGGATAAATTGCTGGAACATTACACCCTTCTAAATCATGTACATTTATTATTATTATTATTGTTATTATTATTATTATTATTTTGTATATGATTGGAGCGGTTTGTTACAATGAACTCTAATTGCTCTAGAAGAAAGCCATCGCTGCTATCCATCGATGTTAAAAGATCTTATTGCTACAAGTACTATGTTTTACAACTATTAATCTTTGCTTTTATATGTTTGACCACATCCAGATTCGTCTTGATTTTATGTTAGATGCTTTATTGATAAACTCTAAAATTGTGATATACAAATTTATGTTTAATTTTAATAAGAGGCTTCAAGCTGAAGTAAATTAGGTTTTGTTTACTTTCAAAGTTAAAGTATCAGATTATTGAATATGATAGCTTTAATGTTTTAAGCTAAACACCTCAGTAGGTTATTCTGATAGAGTTTGACTTTAATGATCAAACAGTTATTTTAAATTTTAAATTTTATGCTAATTGGTTTTAATTTACTTAAATACTTCAGTGGGGTATTCCAGTAAACTTTGGGTTTCATGATCAAATAATTTCTTTTAAGCAGATTGGATATAACTTATTTTAAGGATTTGTAAATTGTTTTATCTTTAATTTATTTGAATATCAGAACTCACTTTAATTTAGATGCTTATTTAATTTGCAACGTTTTTGTTTTTTTTTTCACATCTGTTTGTTTGACTTTTGGATTTATATGGTTTTGTTTAATAATATATTCTTTAGATAACGATATTGTTGGTGTTTGAAACTTCACTTTCAACTCAATATTACTACATGTTTTATTTATTTGTAAGTTTAAGTATATAAATTGAACGAATGTGTTATCTGTAGTTATGCATATAAATAAAGAAATAATATAATTTTGCATATTACAAACGGAGAATTGTTCTTGCAACATGAGTTGCGTGCTATTTCTTTGAAGTAGCAATCTTATGAGAGTGTCTTAATGTCACACCCCAACCTACGGCAAAATGCCGGGGCGTGGACTGATTGTCACAGCTCGTAAGGTTACTATCATGCAAATATTAAAATTCAAATATCTATTTATTTAATTCAAATAACACCATTATTCATTACAAAAAGAAATCCAAGTAAACAAAACATCAAATAATTCAAATGAACATTTAAAGTCTCAAAATAAACTCTTCTAGCATAAGTCCTTAAACAATTCTTCTAAGTCCACACTTCACATCAAACGGTGACCTGCATATGCGTTGAAAATAATATAATTTGTCAACACGAGGTTGAGTGAGCAATACACCGGTTCAGTTTACATATATAATAAAATACGTAGCTGCAACGAGTCAAATGAGATTAACAAATCAACCAATGAGCAAATAAAATGAGATGTCGAAAAGCACAAGGCTATAACGACTAGCGTGTGATCATACTATTTTTGAGATTATGTTGGACCTCTCCGAATGCGGTTCACATTGAGCACATAAACATATAACAAGTATGGCATGAGATTAGTTAACACATAGACAACGATTGCAGTTTTGTGTATAGATAAAGTATGAAAATATACTAAGTTACGCATATGTCCCCAAAACAGTATGAAAACGAGTAAAAAAGGGGGAATGTGGTACTCACCTCAAAGATGAACGAGTATGATTAAGGTAGTGAGGATGAGAGAAGCAATTACACGCGAACGTTAGAGCCTAAGAGGAAACGAGAGTAAACGGACTCGTTAAGTACAAGATTTAACTAGATAAATATTAACAAGGAAATATTATTTAAACAAGGATTTATTATTAAACTATTATTTTGATTTATGAAAATATATACTTATTAAAATGTAACTTTTAGTTTTACAACTAAATTACTTGATTTATATTATTATTATATATATATATTTATATATATATATTAAAACGTTAGTTTTTGCATTATAATCTTCTTTGTTTATATATACGAAAAAACATGAGCATTAGAAATATATATTTAAACGAAAACATGGATAATCAAGTATTATAGGGTTGGTTTTTAGTTTAAACGATCATTATTAATCATTAATATAATTAGTTTCTAAAAATAATAATAATAATAATAATAATAAATAATAATAATAATAATAAAACCCTTAAAAAAAAGAGAAACGGGTCCAGCGTGGATCGAACCTGCGACCCGAGTCTAATACACACACAACCCAACCAATCGCTCTACATGTTTAGTTTGATTAAAACTCAGTTCACTTAAATTATAAACAAGATCCGATTTTTGCCCCCTTTTACTAAGAACCCTAGAATCAGCAATTACCAAAAGCGTTTACAATTGATTAAAACAGGTTTAGGGGTATTAATCCCCATTGAATCGTGACTCAATACATGTATTTAATTAACTCGAACGGAAATCAGAAGAGGGAGAACGAGCACGAGCAGGGCCGACCAAGAAAATGAACTGAATGAGTAATGAAATGGTCGAATGAATTCAAATAAATAGGTGGGTTTTGTCGGCGATCGAACAAGGAAGGTATCCTTTCAATTAATTGGAATAATATCAACGATTTCTTGTTCATCCGTGATTTAGGGTTTTCGGTTATGTTAAAGAAGGAAAAACGAATCAATTGGTGTTATTAACTTAATCAAATCGTCGGTGAGGCGCGTTTTACATAAATAAATGATTTCCAAATTCAAACTTTGATTATAAACAGATCATGGACAGCTAATCATTGATTGATTTGTTTTGGGTATACCAAAAACATGAACACGGGTTGGGTATAATAATGGATATCCATTTTATGATATGGATCATTACAATATTAAAGAACGAGCCTGAACCCGTAAATAGGTCGGGTAACGGTTACAAATGAAAAAGTGGAAAACCCGAATTGTTACACTTAATACTACACTCAAGGTCAGTTGTTTCTACTCAATATGTAATATGTTCTTATGATGTGCTCTTGGGAATGTATGTGTCTTTATATGTTGGTAATATTTAGTTTAAAACCTTTTTTACATTAATCTTTTAATAATTATAGTGTCAAACGTGTGTTTTATCTTTGGCGAAGTTCGTCAAAAATGAGCAAAGAATACATTCCTCATTTTTCGGTTTGATTTGTATTTGTTTCCGTAATGTAAACCCGACCCGTTTTGGTTTTCGGATCGTTAGATATTAATAAAACAAAGAATTTTATGCCATAATAATGTTTCATACTTGTCATTTCGTTCCAAAGCCTTTAACAGTGTTTAAAACGTTATTTTGTGCTCAAAACGACCTAAAACGAACTGCGGGGACTAAAATTGCCATAAAACAAAGTTTGGTCAAGACCCCCACCTCACGTGGTGCGTAAACCTGGTCTCAGCATGCTGCGCAGCAGCAAACAGTGCAGCTCATCAATAAACAAAACAGTTTTTTTAACGTTTTCGGTTTGTTTAAGCTCGTTTAAGGCCCGAACTCGTGTTTAAACCATCCAAACCGACCAAGACTCAACCCATAATTATTATAGAACCCTCCAAACTTGAAATTATCTCTGTATATAATATATTTAACTTAAAACACATTTTAACTTATTTTTAAATAAAGAATCAAAGTGTATTGGTTACCCATTGGATAAAGGTTTTATCCAACCCCTCAAACCCTAATCCTCCCCCATAAGTACCCACTCATCTCAGCCATTTTTCCCTGCCAATTTTCACCATTCTCTACCAAATTGTTTGAACTTGCAAGTTGTTCTATCTAGTTTTGCTTAAGTTCGACTTTAAAAGTCAACGAAACCAAATCTTGCATTTCAATCCGTTTCGGGTATATGTTTTTGTTATTTTCAGCTGTTATAAGTTATTTTATGTTAAGAAAACAATTTTCATCTTTGTTTTAAGGTTTTTGGACCTTCAAACACTTATTTTTTCATTTTAGGCCCGTTTGGGTCGTGTTCGGGAAGTTTACTCACTTAACTTTCTTGTTTGAGTTTAAATCTGAAAAATTTACTTTCTTATTAGTTTAATGGTTTTGGACATGTGGTAACCATCCTCGGTCTCATACCGAGTCAAGGACCGAACCAAAACCGAACACTCGTTTAAACACTTTTATTAACTTTTGAACAACCATGTTGCATGAAAACATTCTAGATCTAAATTTTCATTTATATTTTAGTTCTATGGTGTTGGACATGTGGTAACCATCCTTGGTTTCATACCGAGTCAAGGACTGAACCAAACTGAACACTCGTTTAATGACTTTATTTAACTTCTAAACAAATATATTGTATGAAACACTTTAGATCTGAGTTTTTCTTTATATTTTAGCTATTATATGGTTGATATAGAAGTGTAGAACAAATCTTGGCTTGAACCCAAGTTTCGGTAAAAATAGAGTGAAACCGAACACTTGTTTTAACATGTTAGTCAATGTTCAAACCACCAAAAGTTCAACCTATCTTTTTAGTTATGTTTTAAATTATATATATCATATTACTTAAGATTTTGGAAGTGTTGGAACAAATCTTGGCTTAAACCAAGTTTCGGGTAAAACCGAGTGAAAGTCGAACTACTCGTCTTAACGAGCCAGTCACCGTTCAAACCACCAAAAATATTTCCAAAACTTTTTAACTACGTTTTCACTTTATATTTTTTATATTTCTAAGATTATGGTATGTCGGAACCAAACTTGGCTTTACACCGAGATTGGGCCGACTTACACTCGCTTAAACCCGAGTTTAAGACTTTAATTAATAAAAATCCTTAAACTTGTTTAAGTTATTGATTTTATTAAAGTTTTTCATAAATTTAAATGTTTTGGGAAGTTGGATGTGGATTTGTTGCTTTATTAAGTCCCGGTTCGACTAAACCGAACAAATCTTTAAAAGTCGGATTTTGATGCTTACATTAGCGGGATCGTGCACACTAGCACTAAACCAACTCCCCTATGTAAAACTTAACAAAGTTTGAGTAAAACTAAACATCAAAGATCCAGTTTCATGTAAACCCCATTTTACGTTATACTTACTTTAACCGCATTTTGTAAAATATAACTTACACTCCCGAAAACCCAAACCTTGCTTTTATGCACTTTTATATCATTTATTTTCCATCTTCTAGACTCAATATTAACTCAAGATCTTTTAATCTAGGGCACGCTCGTTAAACCGTCGGCTCGCTTTCTTGAAGATTATTATTATTAATCTAAGTTTTCTCCATCGACATCGCTTTGTCCAAGTGAGTAATTTCATCCCTGTTTTCGCTTTTATACTTTGGGGGTAGCTTGTATACTTACTTAAATAAAAATGATTTAAGACTTGGATTCTCAAATCGCAACTCTATTTTATGTGCTACTTAGAATAATTACTCGATTGTGTGCTATATGCCTCATAAGATTAATTACTAAATATTTATTGTGACATTCGTCAATTTGGAGTCACTTTTGTATTTGTTTTATTATGTAAACCGACCTGTTTTGTAAACTGAAACCTTCGATATAATCAAAATGATGGATTTTATGTTACATTATTGTTTTATACTTGTCGGGTCTCAAAAACACCCTTTTCGGTCCTTAAAATGGGCTTAAATGCTAAAAAAACAACTCCGGGGGCCAAAACTGTCAATTTCGAAAGTTCAGATTTTTCCTTTGTGACCGTAGCGCCGCGCTAAGGGAGGTCTGCACCAGCTGCACGTTTTTTGTTATTTTTAAGCAAACATGTGACTAAACCAACCCATTTTCATACAAAACCCTTTTTGCGAGACCCTTTCAACTTACCCTATATATACACCACCATTTCCACCCATTAATCCCTGCTACAACATCAAAAACTCTCTCAAATTCAAAGATCTATAGGTTGTTTTATTAGTTTTCTTGAAGGTTTGACTACCAAATGTCAAACTGAGTTTATTTCTTTCATTATAATTAGTTTATGTAGTCTTATTAATACTTGTTTTATGGTGGTACAACATATATATAATACACACCCCTTGTTACGTTTGGTAGTTACTTCTCCGACTTCCGGTTGGTTAAGTTTCGGACCTCGTAAGGC